>NC_088782.1:93562023-93864690 GCF_958450345.1 Calliphora vicina
TTACTTCCATTTTTTGTAACGTGCGTCACAAAACTTTGCGATCAATTATTTCGCAAGAAATGGCAATTAAAAGGTAATATCTTATTCCATTTGGAATTGCACTTCAATCTCACTATAGCGTATGGTATACGTTGGAAGTATAATATTTGAAAAACCAAAACAATTTCATATTTTTATTAAAGTGTATAAGACATAGAAGTCCTAATTGTCGGGAAATTTCAGACATTTCTGTATAAGTTTTCTTCTTAAAGTTACAGTATTATTTCCACACTGAGTAATCAATTGAGTTCAGCCACAACAACAAAATTTGGTCATTTAGACTGAAACATTTGATTAACAATACATTTGGTTATCACAACTAAAACAATTTTCTCTGTGTGACAAATACATAAACATAATCATTTTTCAAAACTGGAAAATTACGATTTATAGCAGGAGTGCCCAAAAGTTCCTTATGGAAGAGCAAACGCCAATACATTTAAAGAAAAACTACTTTGTATATTTGGTGTTAAAACCAATATATACAAAGAAAAAATACTCACTTTCCAAAGATGTCAAAAAATATAATAATGACCTTATTATACATATTTTCAAAACTGAAACTTCTAAAGTAGTGATTTTTTAGTAGTCAGGCTTTTTTCTTCAAATATTTCAATAATGTAAATGTACCTCTTAACGATACGGCTTCTTAAATCTTTATAAAAATATTTTCATTATTAAATTTTGGCCGATTATTATAAAAAAAATTTCCAGGTATTCCCGGGATTGAAGAGATTGAATATTTCCCAGGAATGGAAAAATTGCGGGATATTAAGAACCCTAGTAAGACATCAATCTTTTAAATACTGTCACTATTTAATTCAAACAATACTTTATTATAATACTGATACTTGTACTAACATCATATACCAGAATAATGTTTTGTATTTTATCCGCTGTGAGTTTGTAAATTGAGTTCATTATTAATAAAATTATACATGAATAGTTAGTATATAAAGAGTATGTACTCGTATAATATACATATACTAAATTGCAGTATAGTATAGGACAATAAAAAGAATAATAAAAAATAAATAATACTAGACTAGAAGAGGGGCACAACAAATGAACAAACATAAAGAAATGATGGATCACTTCCATAGGTAATTTTTGTTAATAAATTTTTATTTTATTTTCAAACACTTTTTTATATTTTTCTTTTACATTAAAACTTCTGTAGTATTTTCTTACTATTATCATCGAATTTATACGATTATGGTTTATATTTTTCATTCATATATCTTGGAAATTACCGAAATTTATAATCACAAAGAAAAATTTAGTTTTTTAATAATTATTTATGGTTGAATGGATTAAATATTACATTATTGTGTGTTATTTTTACACTACTTTTAAGCACATAATTCAATTAGTTAATTTAATTTCATTATTTAAATTTTTTACTCAATTTACGTTTGTTAAGTGTGATATTTTCGCATAAATGTTTGTATGTATTTAGTTTTTATGTAAATTGTTCATTTTGTGTGGCATTTTAAACTAAATATTTTAAGTTTCCGTCGTACATACGAAATTATTAATTCACAATTAATCCATTATTGTGCATACAATAATGTGGTTGAAATTATCGTTATTTTTTGTTAAATATATTTATTTAATTAATTTAGTTTTTAATTATATTGAATCTTAAATGAATTAAACATTTTTCGCATCTGCACAGATTATTAAAATTTAAAATTTTTTTATCAAAAACTTAAATTAAAAACAATTTTTTAATAAATATTACAAACATTCCGAGGAACATAACCGTTACAATTGATATCAGAAAGAGAACTAAAACACTGTATTAAAAATATTAAATGGAATAAATGTAAATTACAAACAAGTACGTAGTGGTATCACTATGTACAAGTTCATATCGCATGAACTTGCATTATGAATAAACACCCCCACAATTCATCACAGAATATTCCGATATTCTTTCTCACACGTTTTCTTTTATCACTCTCTTATACTTACAATATAACTGACATAGAGAACACTTATGTATTCATATACCATTCGAGAAGAGAGAACCCCTTCGATGCCAAATAATTTTGTTCTTGCACTGTCTCCACTTTGGGTCTTGTTTAATAGCAAACTACACGTTTTTCATTCATGATATCGCTTTTTGTCATCGCACGTTGAGGTGAACCGACTTGAAATGGTAGGGAAGGGCGCTAATAATTCGTATCAAAATCGGACAAAGTTTAGAGACTTCACATTTTATTTGAATTTTCGTGTTGGAAAATTTATAAGTTGAAAAAAATTATAAATAAAAATTATTTTTGCTATATACAATTGAGGGAGAATACAATGGAACTTTTTTTAAAAAAAACTATGTATATTCCACTATATTCTATATTTACCAAATTAATTTGAAAGTCGTAAATTGTTAGTCATTTAAGTTGTTCAAGAAGAATGGATATTTTCACGAATTCTTTAGTACTTATTCACTCAAATTCATTGTAAATACTTTTCTAAATTATAATAAATTTATCGTAACTGAACCCATGAGAAATTACATCCAATACTCTCATTCAACTCTAATATCGCCCCCTTAATAAAACAATAGTGTATAATTTTTAAACCCTTCACCATCGTGAGAAGGGTATATATAAGTTTGTCATTCCGTTTGTAATTTCCACAATATAATTTTCCGACCCTATAAAGTATATACATATATTCTGGATCATTATAGATAGCGGAGTCGATCAAGCCATGTCCGTCTGTCTGTTGAAATCAATTTTCTGAAGATCCCAGATATCTTCTGGATTCAAATCTTCAATAATTCTGTCAGACATGCTTTCGAGAAGTTTCCTATTAAAAATAGCAAAATGGCTGAGATATGAGGAAAAAACCAGGACAACCTCGATTTTTGACCAATTTTTTACCTATATCTGAATTACTAAGTCATTAATATATCTAATGATAGATATTTCAAAGACCTTGCAACAGCGTATATAAGATCATAGTAAGTTGGACCTACAATGGGTCAAAATCGGAAAAATATTTTTTAACCAGAATTTTTTTTTCACCAAAAAAAATTTAAAAACAAAAAAATTTGTTTTTTAAAATTTAATTTTAGAATTTTTTTTTTACAAAAAAAAAAAAAATTTAAAAACAAAAAATTTTAAAATTTAAAAAAAAATTAAAATAACAATTCGAAATTTTTTTTTCCAAATAATGAAAAAAAAAACTTTGTTCACCTAAAAATATTTTAAATTTGTATTTTGAAGTATAATTTGGTGAAGGGTATATAAGAGTCGGCACAGCCGAATATAGCTCTCTTACTTGCTTTTGCCATTTTAGTATTAGTAGACATCTAGAACAAACATAATATTTCTTTTGAACCACTTTGTGGAAGTAGAATTTCACCAAATTTTGACCACATATAGAATCACTTATGTAGATTCTTATTATGCAATAACAAAATAATGGTGTAGGTATATGCTTATACATTCAGCCCAATTATGAATAAAAAATTCTGCGGGAGTTTGTTCCCCGGGAGTTTTTTCCCATTGAATTTGAATAGGAATAATTTTACGTATAATTTTTATATAAATTTAACATTTCACATAAAATAAATATTTGTTAAAAAATACACAAGGTAAGTGAGTAGCAATCGTACATTCAAACGAAATGTTAAATAAAAGAATTGTTAAAAACCATTTCGTCGAAAACAACAAAATCACATCAAAAACTTCATCTTCACAATGTGAAATGGTTCATGGTGCTTTCTTTATGAGAAAAATTGAGAAATTGGTTTATAGAGTACAACCAGTAGTTTTTTTAAAAATTTTAAAAGGTGCAAATATGGATTTCCCAACATGTGTTTCAAGAACGGTAGTGCGACCTAAAATGTAAATTACATATGTATAATATATTGTAACGAATTTGCACTAGTGACTTGAATTTAACGGTCTGTAGCAACTGCCAGCAACATTCATAGTGTTTATAAACATTTCCATCAGTAGTAGCTTCTACTTATCAACAATGTTGATAGCATGCGGTTGTTAGCATTGTTTGAAAGTATGGCAACACTGAATGTTTAACCTAGTAGTTGTCCGTTAAGATCATTGTAGAAGGTTCACGAAAGATGCCGTGTGTATAAATAGTGGCAGAGGTTGCAGTCGTGAATAATTTTATTATAAGCGCTGTATATTCGGCTTTTATTTGCAATCAAAAGTATCCGGTTTATTTAAAGGAAATAAACCAACATTTTAAAATATAAAAAAATTGCGTTTACAGAATTAAACAAGTAAGAGTGCTATATTCGGCTATGCCGAATCTTATATACCCTTCACCTTTGTTGTGGATGCATTATTATTTTTATAATTATTATATATGTATGTACATTGCCCACTTTCAGCGTACAGCATCCTAAATTTATCAAGAACATAAAAAACAACAACGCCAAACGAAACAAAACACCAAAAGAAAAAACAAAATACGCAAGCCAATGAAACCAACACACATCCAAACATACGTTTAATTGTATAAAAAACAACAACGCCAAAAGAAACAAAATACGCAAGGCATGCACATCCAAACATACGATTTGTTGCTGTTTTGTCAAAAAAACCAACACACAACCAAACAAACGTTTAGTTGTATAAAAAACAACAACAACGCCAAAAGAAACAAAACACAAAAAAAAACAAAATACGCAAAGCATGCACATCCAAAAACATACGTTTTGTTGCTTTTTTGTCAAAGCATGCAATACATTGTGTTTTTTGATGAAATTTTCAGAGGTTGTCTCGGATTTTTGCTCATATCTCCGTTATTTATGGACGGATTTTGCTGATTTTAAATAGCAAAATTCTTGAAAGTATGTCTGACAGAATTGTTGAAGATTTGGATCCCGGAGATATCTGGGGCCTTCAGAAAATTGATTTCAACAGACAGACAGACAGACGGACAGACAGACAGACGGACATGGCTTAATCGACTCCGCTATCTATAAGGATCCAGAATATATATACTTTATAGGGTCGGAAATGAAAAATGTAGAAATTACAAACGGAATGACAAACTTATATATACCCTTCTCACGAAGCTGAAGGGTATAAAAATGTTTACACAAAACAAAGTTTGATTGTTTTTTGTTTCCTGTAAAATTTTAAAATATTTACTTAGAGCCAAGGCGAATTCATATAAGGTGTACTCATCCCTACAACAAATACAACAATACAAAAACAACATACATTTTGTTTTTGCTTTTTACCCAATCTGTCAAAAAACACAAGTAAGGCGAATTCAATATTAAAGTGGAATTTAACAAAAAACTGGTGTAATATATATTTTTATTGCTTCATTTTATGTGGAGGATGTTAAAATGTTCAATGATGAGTTCAAACGCGTGGAGAAACAGAAGAAATTGAATATAAAACAACAGAAAAAAGTGGACGCATTAAAAACACACAAATACAAACACACACATATATATGGCGCGCACCAACACGAACATAAATTTTGACAGTATGGATAAAACAGCTGATGATCAGCTGGGCTAATGAGAACACCTTATATGAATTCGCCTTGCTTAGAGCCTTTGCAGCATAGAGAATAGACATAGAGCGGAAACTCTCCTGTCAAAGACCTAACTCAGTGGTGAGAATGTATTAGTAGAAAAAACTATGTGAAAACAAAAACAACACTCGTGTGTGTGATTATTTTGTTTCTAGTTTCCGCTCTATGTTTCTCTATGCTTTGCACATAGAGCGGAAACTAGAAAAAAACTCAAACAAAAAAATTACTCAAAAATGGTACACATACGAGTGTTGTTTTTGTTTTCACAGTTTTTTCCTCTGTATACTTTGTGCTCTATGTCTATGTCTTTGCATGTTAAGCCAGCGATATGTTGTTTGGGAACTTATATTCAATGACAGAAAACCATATTTAAAGCCTTAAGTCCTTAAGTAGAGTTTTTTTCCGCACTTTTTCATTTCCCGGGAAATTGGCATTCATTTTGAAATTTTCCGGGATCCCGAGAATTTCCGCCTAGAACAAATTATTCAATTTTAAGACTTCGTTAAAAATCTAAAAATGTCTTCGGTTATAATTGGATACAAATAAAAAATCCAATAAAAATTTAATATAAAGAGATAAACTGACATGATTTCTAATTTTGGTTATATACAAACTTGTCACCAATTGTCATTTGTATCGGAATGGCTGCAATTTCCATTAGATATTGTTCTACCTTCGTTAGATTCAAATTAATTCTGTTAATTCTTTTTCGTGTATGAATCTTCAGCATTTGTTTTGAAGGAAAATAATTCCCGGGATTGAAAATATTGCGGAATTCCCGGGATTTCTAGTCCCGGGGGTTATAGGTCTTGCTGAGTACACTACAAATTGTCTCTAAAAATTTCAGAAACACCCTAAAATTCAGAAGTTATTCTGATGTTCGTCGACTTATCGACCTGTAGCTTAGTCAGTTTTTGTCCGACTTTAAATTTTTTAACGGGTTTGGAAAGAAAACTGATTACGCTTTAAAATGACCTGCATTTTTTGATACATTTTTAAGTTATAAGTATTGTTTTTGTTAAGAATATCTAAAAGAACAAAATTTATAAACTTTTTTGATTTTAGTCGCTTTTCATTGCTTATTTTGATATGAAAGTTTATAAAAATTTATACCAACATATATAGAAAATTTAGTTCTTAACAAAAAATTCTAAAAGTTATTCAACTTTTAATTACCACTTTTTTAACACAAAAACATACATAGCTGAATTGTTAACCAAAGGTTGACTAATTTACAAATAATATGAATTAGGCTTCCCACATTCTAATTCCTAATAATAGTAAGTTAAATAGATGATATTTACAAATAGACCTTGACAATGAAGATTGTTGGTGACGCCCTTGGCAGGGTAGAAAATGCATTCCAATTTGCCAATTGTCTACAATTTTAGTATTCAGTGACATTCTTTGAATTATTACAAATAAATTATAATAAAAATGAACTTAAGCCTAATTAAAAATTTACTTTCAAATTATAAAACAAATATAAACCGATTTTAACAAGTAATATCTCATTTTTTTCACATATAATGTTGTCTTTAAAACACTGTGCAAAAAAGAATAGGTTTTCATAGAAAAAAATTAAATTAACTATTGTAGAATATGAAAAATTACAACAAAAAAATAAAAAATAAAGCGAAAATTTTTATAAAAACTTACTTGATATACTCTTTGTGAAAGCCTAATTCTTTGTCTATCCATAATTGTTTATAATTTTTAAATCGGTCTAAAAATGTGTGAGTTAAATGTACTAAAGTACTACGACCTACCCTAAAACAGTTTTTTCAAAACATCTCAAAATTTTTAGGGTGTTTCAAAATCTTTGAAAACGGTTTTAGTATGTCCTCATCTAGGCCTACAACCCCCATTAGGTCGCTTTTCAAGTTCTGACAAAAAGTGTCATTTTGTAGCAGAGTGTTATTAACAAATTAGACTTACCAATAATTTAATATTCATATTGAAATAAATGATAAAATTTATATTTGGAGGTAGGATAGAAATTTAACTATTTACACACGTATGTAGTTGGCTAATGAAATACAAAAGAATAATAGAAATAATAATAAACACTTAAAAGCTTAAACTTAACCGACGCGACAATGACTACATCAATTTCAATTGTGTCTCTCACGATATCTCGCTCTCTCTTTAGTTAATCATTTAACTCGGGAACTTTAAATATTTTTGCTGAATTGTCTTCGGATACCGTTAGTAATAAACTTTCCTTGGGATCAAAAGAAAATGAATACACTTCCGCCAAATGCCCCGTTAAGGTAAATTTTCGTTGACCAGTACGAGCATCATAAGCAATAACATTGCCCTGCAATGTTGAAACTAGAACAGTAAAATCGCTAATCCATTGAATTCTAAAAGAAAATAAAAAAAACATATTTTAATTTATTAAATGACTTATTTATTTTTTTCCTTACTTTGTAATGCCATCATAGGCCCGTTCACATTCGGTACGTAAACTCAATTTGGAATGATCCCATATAGCAACTTGTCCGTGCAATGTACCACTGGCTGCCATTCTAAAATCGGCCGAAGGAGAAAATGCTAAACATTCGACGGCACCATTTGCCTCAACCATACCAACTGGACCATTGGGTGTACTAAAGATTATTTTACCTACGAAATTACAGGATAAAAATAATAATAATTATATAATTTTTTACTCAATGGCAAAAAATTTAAATTAAATACATACAAAAAAGTAAAATTACAATTTATAATAAAAGTATTTTATAGACATAAAATATGTTTTTAGCTATGTTCAATAACTAAAAGTTGTTACTACACCATTTCCAATTGTATTTCAGAAATTTCTAATTATATTTCAGAAAATTCCAATTGAATTTCAGAAATTTCCAATTATATTTCAGAATTTTCCATTTATATTTCAGAATTTTCCAATTATATTTCAGAAATTTCCATTTATATTTCAGAATTTTCCAATTATATTTCAGAATATTCCAATTATATTTCAGAATTTTCCAATTATATTTCAGAAATTTCCATTTATATTTCAGAAATTTCTAATTGTATTTCAGAAATTTCCAATTGTATTTCAGAATTTTCCAATTATATTTCAGAAATTTCCAATTATATTTCAGAATTTTATATTTATATTTCAGAATTTTCCAATTATATTTCAGAAATTTCCATTTATATTTCAGAAATTTCTATTTGTATTTCAGAAATTTTCTTTTGTATTGCTATTAGAATTTTCTGAAATACAAATGGAAATTTCTGAAATACAATTGGAAAATTCTGAAATACAATTAGAAACGTTTTAAGTATAAATTAAAAATTCTGAAATACAAATGGAAATTTCTGAAATACAATTGGAAAATTCTGAAATACAATTGGAAATTTCTGAAATACAATTAGAAATTTCTGAATGTAAAAAAAAATGGAAGAAAATGTGAGTATATATACATTTTAAAAGGAATAAAATAAGAAAATCGTTCATTTACTTTTTACTATTTTTGAGAATATAAGAGAGTAATTTTGTAAATTTTGATTTTATTCTCTCGTTGCAAGTATTTACTGGGAAAGTAAATGAACAGACCTTTTATAATTTCAATAATGTTTATCATCAAAAACAATATCCATCAATATTATGCAATGATACACAAATATGTGCTATAGTTAGATATTATTCTCCTGAACATTTTCCAATATCTTCTATCTATAAACACAATACATGATTCCAAATTCTAAGGCAATTCCGATATCGATCAATTCCGCTATCGAACAAGCATATTAAAAAGTTTCAATAGTCTTATGTTAATAGCAGTAGTACCACTATATAATCTAAGCTATGCAGTAATAATGATTAATATGTCTATCAAACTTTAACTTATTATCCAACCATATCCCAAGACAAAACATGTGATTCGCAAATCCTCTCATGGTACCTTCGATGTTAACAATCAAGTCCAAATCATAATTCACAAAAAATATAGCCTTAGTTTTCAGTGAATTAACAATTTAAAGAAAAAACATTTTCTATTTAAATAAAATCTTGTGTAAATCCTATATCTAGATGTGTGTAAATGATAAATTGAACACAATTTTAAATAATGCATTCGCGATCTGATAATTCGAATAGATATTTCTAGATATTTACTATATAAAAATGTGGGTATAGTGATACAAAAATCAACAAATGTTTGTTACCCCATACATACCATTTTCATCACCAGACATGTACAATGGAGATTCCTTGTCGCATGCCACTGTAGTCGATCCCTCTTGATGAACCATTGGATGTTGTTCGTCTACTTCCATTAAAACAGCTGCCGTTTTTATGTCCCACAACTTATATGTACCATTGTTGTAGGATGCAAACAACTTCTTGCCATCACCGGTAATTTCTCCGGACTCGCAACGTACCCCCTGTCCAGGTAAAATTTTACAATCGCCTGCCGGCAAGCGGAATACATATATTTCACCATCTTCACTGCCAGCTATTAAAACATTGGCACCTTTATGCCAACGCATCCAAGACATATCTCCCATTGAGTATTCCCACACTTTGCGCATTGTTAAACCAACGGTATCTTCTTTCTCAGCATTACCACCGCTACTAGATTCTTGCAGTTTATGCAACAGAATCTCGCCAGCCAAATCTCCAGTTGCTAAGTATGTGCCATCATGATTAAAGTGTACTTCCGTGATCGTGTCTTTGTGCTCGGTAATTTCATGTATAACTTCGCCGTTATTTCTGTTCCACACATATACTTTATCATCTTCTCCCCCAGTGGCGCATAAACTGTTTTGGGGGTTTAAAGCACAAGCAAATACTGGTGCGGTGTGTTGTTGAAATGTGAAAATGGAGTTGTCTTGTACGGGAGATTTCCGATCTTCATCGTCGGAAACATCGTAAACAGATTCTAAGCGAGACTCCAGTTCTTCTAAAGTTATTTCTTCCATTTCCAAATCGTCATCGTCTTCGGGTGGTGGTCCGTCATTATCATCATAGACCTCCTCAAAATCATCTTCAATGTCAGCAGGTCGCGGTGGAGTATTATCACGCATTTTAAGAAATTATATTACAACTATTTTATGAGACTTATTTCACTTTTTAATGAAATAATTTGTTTATACGCGGAACGACAACTTTCAACAGCTGTCAACACGTGTTTATTATTTTATTGATCAAAGTCACATTAAAAGTGAACGGCGTTAAAGGTGTGCCAAAAACAGAGTTGTAGTTAATGGAAAACGTAAATCTATAGCTATTATTCACCTTTGGTGAATAACGACACAACTCAAAATTTTGTGTGTGAATTCCCAAATACATCCACTATTGAATTTGCCTTTTCAGCGACAGTTTTAAAACATAAACATTTACATGAATATCAGTAAATGAAATTTTATTACCTTCTTAATTTTAATTTCCAAAATTTTCAATTCATTTCGGTCTTTATTTAGCTTGAAATCAATGAAACTGCCTCAAAATTCTTTTTGATTGATTTTTAGAATTGAAATCCAACAAATATTTCTAAAAAAAAAAAAGTTTTCGTTGGAAATGTCATCATTATTATTTTAGTCGTTGCTTTTGTTCTTAACTACCTCTGAATACAAATTCCCATAAGCGCGGACATCACGTGTATTATTTGGGGTTCCTGCCTTGGCAATTGAGGAAAATTAAAATTATAAACAATAGTTCTTCTGCTGGTTCCCCTTGATTTAGAATTTAGATCCGGCAACGATCTCTACAAAGTATCTAATTTTCCTTTATATATGTATATCAATAACAGTCGTAAAACTGTGGGTAGAATCCACAATTATAGGAGGAATATTTTCTTCGTCTTCAGATAGTATTTTAAATAAGTTGGAACTAGTGCTGGGCCCGACAAAAGTTTTTGGTACCTTCAATTTGAGGCTATTGCCCCAAAGCTTTCTTCTGTTTTGATCAAACATTGTCCAACAGAAGAAAATGAATCAAAATTATGTAGTTTTTTATACTTTTTATTTTAATTTTTGGCAAAAATTAACACGACGTTTATGGTTTTGCAAATTAAAAATACTATTTTAAAAGAACACGACGTTTATGGTTTTGAAAATTAAAAATACTATTTTAAAAGAAAAAAAGGAAATTTGACAGTTAATGTTGAACATTATATTTTAAAAAAAATGTGTAACAATTTCTTCGCAAAATATATTCGCGTATATGTGATCGTGTGAAGGGGCTTTTACTGGACACTGAATTTGTCCATATGGCAACACTAAAAAGTACTAAAATGTTCAACTCTGCGCCAATCAAACAACCAAGTGTTGCCAGATAAGATGTTTTATTTTTAGTCCTTTTTGGAAAAAATAAGCGCTTTTTTCATAATATATTTATTAAATAAAAAAGTTGACAACTCTGGTAATCAGTCGACCGTCCAATGTTGCCAGTTCAGATATTTTAGAGAATTTTCGGTAAATAGGTATCGTATTTTTCTTATTAGACGACCATCGGGCTGATTTTATTGGTTTTAATATCTGATGTTACTAAAACCAACTTTGCTGAATATTTATGTTTGTATCGGAAAGGGTTTTATGCATTAAACACATTCAAGACAAAAGCTACACGGCTACACGAACACAAATTCTACTGGTTACAGTTGTAGTCGTGTGGCAGCTACTGAATTATTTTAAAGACGACAGCTACAAAGTAAACAGCTGATTTATAATTCAGTGGTGCCACTTTAATAAAAAATAACCTTACAAAATTCCAAAGTAATTAAGACTGAAACAATTATTTTGAGTAAAAATATATATATGGTTATAATTAATTATGTACCTGTTATTAATTTATTTCAATATGGTTATCAGAAACTTCTCTTAATTAAGTAAAAAATATATTTTTTTAAGCACTAATTTGATTTACATTTCTTTATTATATTAGCAACACTATTTCTGTTTTGTAGTTGACAAAAATAGAAATTAGCCTAATGCATTAAACATATTCAAGACAGCAGGCTACACGAACACAAATTCTGCTGGTTACAGTTGTAGTCGTGTGGCAGCTACTGAATTATTTTAAAGACGACAGCTACAAAGAAAACAGCTGATTTATAATTCAGTGGTGCCACTTTAATAAAAAATAACCGTACAAAATTCCAAAGTAATTAAGATTGAAACAATTATTTTGAGTAAAAATATATATATGGTTATAAATAATTATGTACCTGTTATTAATTTATTTCAATATGGTTATCAGAAACTTCTCTTAATTAAGTAAAAAAATATATTTTTTTAAGCACTAATTTGATTTACATTTGTTTATTATATTAGCAACACTATTTCTGTTTTGTAGTTGACAAAAATAGAAATTGGCCTAATTCGGCTACATCGGCATGAGTAGTCGTGTGGCCGTGTAGCTGTGCTGTCGTTAAAATAATCGTCTCCATATAAACGTGTGCATTTTATTTTTGACAGATTGAAGTTGGTAGCCTGCTGTCTTGAATGTGTTTAATGCATAATTCGGCTACATCGGCACGAGTAGTCGTGTGGCCGTGTAGCTGCGTTAAAATAATAGTCTCCATATAAACGTGTGCATTTTCTTTTTGACAGATTGAAGTTGGTAGCCTGATGTCTTGAATGTGTTTAATTCATTAATTCTAGTGTATATTAAACACTATCTACGCTTTGTACATTTTTTCTGTATATGTATATAAATATCAAAGTCATTTTCGCTTAGGATTTGTATATCATATGCGAAAATTATGTTAAAAAGCTACTCAAAGACGTATTTTATTATTAATTCGAATAACTTTTATAAATAACTAAATTACACTACCAAATTGAGGATAGCTCAATAATTGGTCATAGCTCTGTTACAAAGCCTACAGGGCTTTAGTAATATGTTGAGGATTTCTGGGGATACAAAAATCTTAACTAGGGATGAGGACTAAAAAAATACCGACAACACTACGTCAGTCTTTGGCACAAAACAAAAAAAAATAGTTGCAAATTTATGGTGGGTGTTTCTTCAATTTATTTAATGAATAAAAGTATAAAAATTATTAAATAAAAATACGGAAATAACAAGCTTAGATTGCATGTATAAAGAATAAATGAAATTGTTAATATTTTCTGCCAAATTGAGCAAGTGAAAAAATTAAAAAATCAAGTGCAGAAAATATGTAGACAAAAAATGCCTTCACAAAAAAAGAGATGAGAGAAAAAAGAATCCAATTGGCAAGTGAATTTTTTGTTGTATACGCATCAGAGTGAATTTTGCAATAATTTTGGGTGTGTGTGTGAGTTAGGTTCTTTGTTGTTGTTTTTAAGTGGAAGAATAAATAATTTTTACAAAATGTACTTTTTGGAGCAGCTGGTGGGGTTTGGTTGTAAATTTTCTTGTTGACGCACCAGCTGATGGCTTCTACAAATTAAACAAATACTTTTGTCCCATCTAGTTAAGCAGGGAACAGATAAAATGCTTAATAAAATTTAATTGAAAAGTACGGTTAGATATTTTATTTAAATTTTTTTGTGAATAACAGTAAAAAAATAAAATCCAACAATAAAAACTACTTTTTTGCACACCTGTCCTCCAATGTCATTCTTTGCTTAGTTGTGTTTCTGAAATCAACAAAAAAATACAATCCACAAAATTAATTTAAACCCTTTTTTATGGTCAATTTTTTTTGTTTAATTATTGATAGAGTACGGTTGATTGATTTTATTTAATTATATGGCTGAAAGAGGGGACAATATCATTTTCTCTCTTAAAAAATATTCTCTTCAAGTGATGCCAACTATTTATAAAATACTCGCTAAATATGCGCCAAAATTTATTTAATTATAATCAAGGATTTTCATGCACTAAAAAATTAAAAATATGCGCTTATAATATGCACTATAAATAGAAAATATGCACTAAAAATTACAAAAATATGCAATAAAAACAAGTTTTTTATTTGAAATATATGTATTTATTAATAAAAGAAAAATATAAATTTCACTAATCGTTAATAACTTATATGGGGGCTAGGAGAAATAATGGACCGATTCTAACCAAATTCAATAGACATCATACTTCGTATCTTTTCAATAGACTTCGTCCTTGAAGCAATATAAAATATTGTCGAATTATCTTTGACAAAAAGACACGATTTCGTTGCATCATATGTATACATCCGACGGTAAATGCAGACTGCAGGTGTTATCGAATTACTTCGTAAGCAAAAGTTTAATGATTTCTTGCTAGCATTAATTTTCTGACATTAGGGTGGTAGGAACAAAGATCTGGTGGATAAATACTAAAATGTATTACTTGAGTTCTTTGGCCCTTAGAGCAAAACATTGGTCTTCCCGAGACAAAAATATTGATATTTCATACTTTAAGATCCGACTATAAATGGCAAAGATATAACGAAAAATGTTAAAAGGGACCCCTACGTTAGGCAAAAAAGGGGTGTACGTGGATTTTTTTTCTAATGTACAGTGTACACTGATATAAAAATATATCCAAAAGAAAATTAAATATGCAATAAAATGAAAAATTATGCTAAATACATATATGCATTTAAAAGAAAAATATGCAAAATATGCATTTATAACAAAATATGCAACAACAAATCGATGCCGTTTTGTTGCAAATTCTTCGATTCGGATTGTCAAAATGATTTTGAGTTACTGACTACAAACATGCATTTGCATAGAAATCCTTGCCCTGATTATAATAGTTGTATTAGCGTACCTGATAATTTATTACTGGAAGTTAAGTTCACTGCGTTTACACGATGATTTTTTTTTCGATGTATTCATGGCGTAATGTATATCATTACTCCATGGACGTATCTTTTTGTTTGTTGGCGAACGGTATAGAGAAGCATGGGTGTAAACAAATAGATTCGATTTGTGTTTTTCAGATTTCTCTTTACTTGTTACGATTTATTATTTTTCTTAATTTGAAGTTTAATAAAGAAGATTAACCGATTAAACAATAAAAATCAATACTGGCATCAAAAAAGACATGCAACCAAAATTCATCGTATAACCCTGCAGCCATACGATCAAGTTTTTCTGATAGCCTTTTACATATGTATACTGTTTGTCAAAAATTACAAAAATTGAAAGCTGTGACATAGGCTGCACGCAACTTGAGGGCAATTTTCTACAAATGGTTAAACAAAACTGTAATCAGCTTGATTGAAAATTTAAATACCAACTTGAAAGAGAAATTAAATGCAAGTTCGTTTCAATTCTTAAAAGTGTGAAAGGAAACTTAGCTGTAGGTCAACAAAGCTCAAATGTGTCCATATCTGGGCATAACAGGTGCCATTGCCAGCACTCCGCAGGCGACCTTGGATATAATCCTAAAGCTACTACCCATTGACAACTATGTCGAGAGTGTGGCAGCAAGGAATTTACTCAGGCTATTTGAGTCCTCTTTAGTAAAACCTTTGCGGGCAGGTCACATTAGGATACTGTATGAGGCAGGTCTTATCGGTCAGGACATCGCTTCATCTGGAATTTCTGACTATAGGGTCGCGACCTTTAACTTCGGTGCATCACCCCCAGTAGAGTTCACCAGTAGGGATGATTGGGTTGGATCCGATCAACTGTTCGATGGGTGCGCAGTTTTCACTGACGGATACATATGTGCGGTGACTATATACATACGTGGACAGTCAAGCTCTCGTGGAGTTATTGGTACACTACTCAATAAGATTGTGTTGGGTAACTGGGCACTGTGATATACAGGGAAATGAGGTAGCAGATGAACTGGCCAGACAGTCAATTATTTCGAAATGGCAACAAAATTATACACTATTGTTTTATTAAGGGGACGATATATCGTCACCTAAAATGCATAACAACGTATCGTCAAACAATTCGAAATTGATTTTATTATTGATTACGATTCACTACATCATAATACATATGTGTACAACATTTTAAACTTTTACTATCAAAAATAACCAAGTTATAACCAAAATTGGAACTAAAGTATCATCAAGTAGGTACAGATTTTCTTAAACAAAATAACCAAAATTGGAACTAAAGTATCATCAAGTAGGTACATGATTTTCTTAAACAAAATAACCATTACAGTTTGGGTAATTAATTTATAAATCGTTTTTCCTTTATTTTAGGAAGTATTCTAATTTGCTTTAATAAATTTGTTGCAATTGAATATTTTTTATCAGTCTTTATGAAAATTTAATGAAGTACCTTTTTTAGTTTAAAAAGTAATTAAAATAAAAAAACAAAAAATATATATATTAGTGTCCCTTAGAATTAAATTTTTTGAAAAGTTGAAAGGGTAATCCCCGAAAACTTTCGTAATGACCTAAAATACCACCAAAAAAATCTTTAGATTGTTCTAATAAGGGCAACCCGTGCCGACTTTCGATTTAGTTTTGAGGTGCATTTACAAGGGGGAAAATATGCAGTTTTTTTTAAAAATTTTGCTATTAAGTAAATAATTGTGCAATTTAATTTAAAAGAATCGAAATGTGTACGTAATTGTAATTCTAATGAGATATAAATGACAAAAATTGGTTAAAAAATCGCCAGCCATTAACGTGCCTCAGGCCACTAGAACATGAAATATAGGAACAAAATTAACATATGTTGAGAAATATTAAAACAAAATTTTATTCTTACTTAAAATATATCCATATTTACTTGTATATGAGTTTTTATCTTCATAGGATGCAGTTAACCTATTCGTAGTTTCAAAACTCCAATTTCAAATTTTTAAAAATTTTGTTAAACAAATTTTAGAATTTTTTCATCATCACATGGGGATTTATTTACAACATAATAGGGAATAAAAATGTGAACAAAGTATGTCAATACCTCCTATTTTCGAGAAAAACTAATTTTTTGGCGTTTCAAATCAATTGGATTCAATTATTCATTTTGCTAACAAAAGATTAAATTCAAGCAATTTAGAACCAGTTATAAGGCTCGTTGCGTATTATAAAGTACATCAATCCCGTGATTCGGGATTAACATTTTTCAGAATAGCGGAATTTAACGTGATTTTAAGATGAAAATGCATTCCAATTTGCCAATTGTCTAAAATTAATTTTCAGTGGTATTCTTTGAATTATTATAGAGTACATAATTATAATAAATGAACTTAAGCCAAATTAAAAAATTACTTTCAAATTACATATTGATTGATGGGTTAATATAGAGAGGTCGTAGCCCTTTTTTTTACAAAATCGGTTTTTTACATATTCTGGTAGACAAAACTCAAATAGTCCTTAAAAAATGCAGTTTCCTATGTTGACGAATAACAGATTTACAGTAATTATAATAAAGCCCTAACTCATTTAAAAAATCGTTTGAAAGAAAAACTCCTAACTCATTTAAAGTTGAATGCATATTTTTTGGTTTATATTAAAACAAACAACTTTTATAAAAATATTTTTTTGATATATTACAAATTTTTAATTGTTTTTTTTTCAATTTCACTTTCTGATATTATTGAGTTTTTTCCTTCTCCTGTAAAGTATCTAAAAGTTGAGATACGACCTTTCTATATTAAGCCATCGATATGTATATAAAATAAAAAATTCTAATAATTACCAAAAAATCTCTAAAATTTACTTTAATTTAAAAAAAAATTAATTTAAAAAACACCAAACGATATAGTGGTGTCCCAAAGCAGTAGCTGGAATTCTAAAAAGCTATAATAGCAATAAAGAATTATGCAAACGATTAATTATTAAATGTAACAAATCTACATATTTTTAAAGAAAACTATTCCGTTTTCCATGGGTAACAAGCGGTAGGCTTATAAATGCGGTCAGTATTTCTTATATTAAAGCTATTGCGATTTTAGCTTCACAAACATGTTTTATGCGAATCTGTTTTTGACATGCAGGAAATGGATTTAACAATTTTCTTATTTTTACAGCATTATGGATATAATTAAAATACAATGAATACTTAACGTTACATACGTCGAGATTTAATAACAAACGATTGTTTTTAGAGGAAAATTGCTTTGTTTAAAGTCAGGATGCTCCCCAACTAAAGCAAAATACTGTCTGCTATTTTCTTATTTGTTTATATTTTATTTTTATTTACTTACGTGTTTTGGAAAGCTACTTCAGTATGCTTTTACACTAAATTAAGAAACAAATATTTTACTGCCTGGCGATAAACTTAGAACGTAAACTAAATGAAAAAGTGGGATTTTGAAAACGATTTTTTATTTTTTGAAACAGTATATTTAAAAAAGAAAAAACATTGAAATCAAATTCACTACTTTAGCAAATAAAAAAGTACCAAACTAAGTGATTGAGAAAAAGCTATATGTATTTCCGAACCCCTTAATATTTTAGTTGCATTATCATAGTTAGAGTATCCAAAACCGAAAACCGGTCAACTGGTTTTTTCATCTTTGTAAACTCCACCGGTTTCGGTTTATTGACAAACCGGTTTTTATAAGATGGTTAACCGGTTTTAATGAAATATATTTTCTAAAGTTCATTCAAACATATTTATGAAAAACTTTGATACCATTTTTAAAAATATTGATTTATAGAGCCCTAAGAATTCAAAAATGCTAAATTTCCGAAGATTTAGTACACAATTCTTAACACATTTTCTATTACCGTCCATAAATAAAAATAAATTTAAGGAGACTTTTTCATATTAAATAAAAATTTAATATAAACCGGTTAACCGGTTTTTTTGCAGACAAAAACCGAAACCGTTCAACCGGTTTTTTTAAAAGACAATAATCAAAACCGGTTTTTTCAAATACACAATTTTTCGGTTTAACCGGAAACCGGTTTTTTAAATTTGACGGTTATTAATTAAATAATTAATTTTACTTCAAAAAACTGTTTTTTGAGGAAAAAAAGTAATGTTTTTAATAAATTGTATATAGGTACATATTATATGTAAAACAAAGTATTATACTTTATTTATAAACATAACTATTGATTTTTACTTTTATACTATACTAAAAACAAAATTCCCGAAAATGATAATATTCATTCGTAACTGAAAAAGGAATTTGATTCTCAATTATGTATATTGACGATTAGGAATCTTCTAGTGTAAATCAATATAAATGTATTTTCTTTATTATAGTGCTCCTCAATTCAATTACTGAGGAGGGCTCTACTTCTAGTGTAAATTATTCGTTTACATTTAATGTAATTATTTTATTAAAAAACTATAGTTTACCGAAATTGCAATTTCAAAAACATGTAATTCCTTATTAATTTTACGTTATTATTTTCTTTATTATAGTGCTTTTTGATATTTTTAGTTTGACAACGCTGAGCGTCATTTATTTGCTCTCTTTTTATTCAGTTTTGTGCTCTTTAGCATTTTTTTACAATGACAAACAAACTTGGCCAATACAGACAAGTTAGTGGCCGTACAACAAAACGACCACTAAATATATTTCCAATTTGATTCAATTCACACTCAAGTGCCTTATACCAATCGTGAGTGACGCATAGATACGGACAAAGCAAGGTGCGGACAAACACGTTAATATAATAGAATCAAATATGTAATAAGAAATAAAACAAAAAAAAGAACCCAATGAAAATAAATAGAATATTAAAAAGCAAATAAAAAAAGTATATTGTGAACGTCAAACGAACTAAGTTCATTATCACTCGCATTCATTAATTACAACTAGAAAAATTTTAAAAAAAAATTAAAAGAAAATTCCAAATAAAAATAAAGAAAAATTAAGAAGATTTTGTTGTTAGTGTTTTGAGTGCGTTCGCTGTTGCCCTTGGTCGTGATATAAAAAAGTATTGATAATTTTTTGTGTTGTAAAAAATACATCTAAATAGAAAATGTAATTCCAATTTGAAAAATAGAAAATAGAATAAAAATATTTCATAGACAAACTCGAGGTTGCTGCCTGATAAATATTGGAATACATTCAATAGGGGCCAGCCTGGTGTTAACTTGTTTTTTTGTTGCTTTGTGCTTTTGGCTATTTTGGCTACAATATATACATACGTAATATTGTTTGTTTTTTGTTTTTTTTTAAAGCAAAGTGATGTGCTGTGCTACATGCTAAATAATAAACTCATCAAAAAACCTTGAAAATACACAAGTTTTTTGTTAATTGTAATACTGAAAACGAATTTAACGAATGCTGCAATTTATAATGAATTAAAATGTAATACTATACATATTTAATTTAAAAATTCATTGACCCCATTTATTGAATATTTGTGTTTTTTTAACGCTTGTGTTTTATATATGGATTTCAGCTTTTCCTGTTTTCATGGTTTATAACACACATACCAATGAAGGTGCATGCAACGCAACAAATTCATAATCCTCTACGATGTTGCATGAATATTAAATTTGTTATAAACCAACGAAAAGAACAATATATCTTTGAGCCATAAGACTGGCTAAGACGACCTACCTACAAGCACGATACGAACATATACATATTTTGAATAAAAAAAATAAAAACTCCCCTACTCCTTAAGCTGTCTAATTAATTTAATAAATTTAAACTAAACAACCAGAAAATAAAATAAAAAAAGTGAATATGAATAGAAAGTAACCTGAGGAAACGAAACCTGTAGAGAACAAAGAGTGATATACAAAAACAACAAAAATAAAAACAAACGCACAAACGGAATTTGTTACATACATAGCCAAACCCTTCTTGTTGTTTTAAATTTGTGACACCTTAAAACTTCACACGTCTCCGCATATACATATACAGAATTATAAAAACAAAACATAAATATTTTATAATTATGACATCATATGCCACATTAAGAGATAATGCCAACTCAACTGAAGATGGCTTAACACCAGCAACAACACCTCTGTCACCACCAACTCTGGAATTGGCATCTTCCGCCAATAATTTGGCAAATAATGCATGTATGAAGAAAATGGATACACCTACGACACCAGGCTATGATCCAGATTCGTTTTCGGAAAGTGAACGAGAAAAAATGGATACTACTCCGGAGAATATTAAAAAAATTGATGATGTCATTGATGAAGATGGTCATCTTCGTCGAGAAAATACTAAAACCACTACCGTCCAGCAAGAACATCATCATTATAATATTAATAATACACCGCCATGTTTGTCACCCCGTTCTGAGCAGACTGCAAGCTTTGGTTTAGCTGCTGCGGTTGATGACTCAAATGCTAAGTTTTGTCTTGCCAAACCACTTTGCAATATTCCAAAAGGTAAAAATAATAAATTATATGCAAAGTTGTTTTTATATTGTTATTTCATTGTTGTTTTTTCTTATTTTGTCATAATTTATCACAAAGCGAATTTTTTTTATACTTATATTGCCAATTTGTAGAGTTTTTGTCTTATTTTTCCCAATCGTTTATTTTAAATGTTAATTACTTATGCATGCCACATAGTCATACTCCGCTTTGTGTGTTTACTGCTTTATATTTTAAAAAAAAGTTAAAACTATTTATTTTTTATTTGCATTTACTTGACAGTTGTGTTTGATTTTCTAGCAGAGCGATTTCAAACCAGTTTTGACAACGCCTCAACCAAATACATATTATATTTCATATGAAATATTTTTTTTTTTTAAAGATTTAACTAATTACTTTATGCATTCGAAAGTTTGCAGTTTCGCTTTTTGATTGATTCTGATTTCAATATGGTTTTGATAGGTTTCCTGGCGTTATTTTTTTAAAAATCACATACATATTTCATAAATTTTCTTAATATGCTAATAATTTTAACATGATTGTTAAAATTATGTTCATATTTAATGTACCACAATTTGTTTCTATTACTTAATAAGGTTTAACCAAGCAAATAACTGACGTACAATATTCGAAGTTGTTATTGGTACCATAATTCTACAGAATTGGTTTCATTATAAAAATAAACATACATACATGAATGAGCATATGCAGATATATCTATTGTACATTTTTAAATGTCACTTTTATATTTTTACTGTTGTCACTTTTGGTGGTGGCCAGGAATTTAAGACAAAAATTGTTTGCTAAATTCCACGTGATTGTCAATTATTTTTTCAAATATTTCCACAAATATGTATGCATGAGGACTGTTTTAACCCACAAGTGTGTTTTATTCGACTGTGTCAATTCATACATATTCACCATGAACACATAACATTTTTCTACAACTTGACCAAACATTTTTTTTTAAATAAACATATTTTCTCACATTTCTATCATTATATTTTTATTATTATAAAATATTCGGACCAAATTTCGTATTTTTAGTTCCATTAGTTTCGGTCATATCATGTTATTAACAGCAGATGTTCGCTGAGGTGGGTCAACGTATTTCCACATATCTTTGTCCATATATTTTTTACCGATTTTCCAAACATTTTTCAGAAACTAGAAACAATTATAATAAATCTCATACCCTTAGAGGTCCTTTTATTTTGGCTCTATCGCACTTAAAATTCAGTTGATGAAAAAAATTCAAGTATTTGTCTTAAATTGGTGGGCACCACTGTATACTGTCGCTCAATGTACCTCTAACAAAATATATCATTCTTACGATTAGGTGTGTAATTTATTAAAAAAGACCAAGTCGTTCTATTTTGAAAATATAATTTATTTCAGACTTTCAATAAAAATAATATTAAACTAATAAATTTAATAAAATTATAAAATTAACTTAAAGTAGTGAATTACTTTCATAATAATCAGAATATATTTGAAATATGCAAGTAAATGATAATCATTATATGAAGAGGATCGTTAAAACAGATGGCTTGTATTTCTTTTGTGTTTCGAAATGAAAAAATCAGGGACACATATTGGTAAATGATGAAAAAAAGTCGCAAATCATAGGTTAATAAGGTTTAAGATGATCATAACTCTTTGAAACTTGCAAGAGTTTTTTCATTAATTTGATATCTGTACTCACAGTTTATAAATTACAGATTAAATCCAACATAAATTAGAATCACTACACTTTTAAAATTTTTATAACCGATAAAGAATTGTGGTAATACTTTTTGGTTTTTTAAACTGTTCAGATTTTTTAACAGATCGTGTGCATTAGTAAAAAATTTAACAATATCATTTAAAATATGATGTAATTTGCAACAGTTTAAGGTATATCTTGTTGATGAATGAATATAACACGATATTCTAAAATTTTTAAAATTTATGTTTTTGCGAGTGCCATTCACAAATTTACATTTATATCCAAGTACAAGTTCTTGTAACTTTTTAACTAACATTGATATTTAATTCATTTCTTCTGCAAACATTGCAATATAAGTCTAATACTACCTACCAATTTGCGTTTTTTTTTACGATTTATTTTTACAAAAAGTTTCCTTTGAAAGCAAAAACTATTTTTTTTTATTGAATTCATTATATTCATTACACTTTTGGTGTCAGTGAAAATGTTCAAAGCAATCTAAAATTGGAAATTGAGCTTCGAACAAATTTGAAAATGTTTCTAGCCATCAGGTGATATAAATTTTATTCAAACTGAACTCAAATATAATATTCAAACATTATTGAGTACTTCTCTTTTATTAATTTAGATAAAAGAAAAGTGGTGTATTTAATACATTTTGTTATATAAATAAGAATATCCTTAATTATATAGGACGGGTTATTGTTGGAATTTAACCGTATGATTAGTACGAGCTGGTTAGTATATAACAAACAATAATCTTATGATATGTATTTAGCGAATAATTTTATAAATATTCTAACTTTAATTTGAATGAATGTTTTTAAAGAAATGTAAAATTATGTTTACAAAATAATTCAAAATTCAAATCGAGTAAGAATAATAAAACATTTTAAAATTACCAAACATATACATACATATTGTGTTAATGTTACTAAAGTGCTAGCAATATAATTTCTAAAATAAATATTTTCCAAGTTTTATACATATACACATTTTGCATATACACATATAGTATATGTTGTACTTACTTTTTGTTTTAACTTCAAACAATTTTGATTCAATATGTTATGACCATCAATGTGCATATGTACATACATACATATAAGTTTATGATATTAATGTTAGTTATTTTATGAATTTTTGCTTATTTGTTTATAGTTTGAAATAAAGTTTGGTATGGTATGTTGTTTTTAGTATGTTGTTAGTTTCATTTTGTTTTTGACCAACTGTGACCCAATTTATATTGCAAATATAAGGTAAAATAATTTTGTTTTCAATGTGACAGTGACAGGAAGTGGAAATAATATGTATGTACATATTAACAATTTGTTTTTTTTATTAAGTTTTATAGAAATTTTGTTTGAAATTGTTCATGTATTAAAAAAGATTTCATCCCAATATATTTATGTTAGTACATACTATGCACCTGTGTATGTAATAATACCCTACACCACCTTAGTGGTTTGTGTTCCAACGGGAAACATTACAGGAGATTCACTTTACATTCTAAAATATTCGATAATTATTCCACTTGTAAAATGACTGATACACATTAATATGACCATAGTTTTCATATACGGCTCACTATGTTTTAACCCATTAATTAACGACGTAGAAAATAACATGTACAATTATTAGATGTTATCGTTTCGAGTTTTTTAGACTGTTTGTTGTATTATAAGAATCTTTATTTACAATTGCTGTATTTGTTCTATAAATTGTCCATCTTTTATTACCATTTAGTGAGATTAGTTCTAACATCAGGGTTATTTTAATCAATTGTTATAAATCTAAAATATCTTTTAAACAACCCTTTTAATAGTTATGACACAGATATTTTAAGAATGACACTTTCAAAAAAAACATTGGTTTTGTATTTATTCTCAAAGGTTTTAGCAAAGTAGTGAACTATTTTCACAATAAACGAGTTCAGCAAAATAGAAAAGCGCACTTTATATGACGTGAGCTATATTTTTCGGAAGCAAAGAATTTTAAAAAAATTAATGGTATGGATACAAAAAATTTTCAGTTTCATGGGACCACAAGCAGATATTAAAAAGCCAACTACGTACCATGGTAAATAAATAAATACTTCAGAGCTTTACGGATTTCTATAATGCAGTTTATCAGTTATTTGATAATATACATATATTTATTTTGTATGTAAGGTTCCATGTTCACTAATATTTTCAGTCAATTACGTAAAATTATGAAAGTTTGAAGAATCTTGCAATTATAGCTCTCAAAATATTTAGAAAAAACTATTTATTTTGTATGGGAGGCGATCCCTCCCATTTTAGGTTAACTTTCATGCAGTGATAAAAAATTTATCCAGATATTCGAAAATAACTATTTATATTGTATGATACTTGCCACACCCACTAATACAACCCCGACCATTTTCAGCCAAACTCCGTATAGTGATAACAAAATAATTGGTACAAAGTTTAAATACTTTTACGATTATAGTTCTTCAGATATTCGAAATTAACAATTTACATTGTATGGGAGGTGCCACGCCCACTAATCCAATACCGTCCATTTTCAGCCAAACGATGTAAAATGAAAAGGGTGATATTCCGGCGGAATATTAACGATCCGTTCCTTTTTTGGTTAAACTTCATGTAGTGATAAGAAATTGATTTGTATAAAGTTTGAAGACTCCCTCATTGTGGGTTCTGCAGATATACGAAAATAATGAAAATAAAAATGAAGAATGTCGGGAATTATTTGGACCCTCTGATATCAAAAAACTGGAGCAAAGTGGGTAAAAATGTTGAAAATTTAATTTTCAAATACGAATATCTCGTAAACTATATGTTATTTTTTTTTAAATCGGAATCCAAACGAAGAAATAGAATCATTTTAAAAATTTGACAACCCGAGGTGATCAACTTTGGCATCCCCTGGCAGAGCACCTGGTGGGTCCATGGGGTCCAAACTTAAAACTTGAACTCAAAACTGATAAAATTTTAACAATGTTGTGAAATTAATTTTCAAACTGCATGAATACGCTGACATGTACCGTTATGATTTTAATCAAATATTATAATGAACTCTTAACCATGGTTTATGGCTTATTTAGATAAGAAATTGCATTGAAATTAAGAAAATACAAAAGTTGGAAAATTGCTTTAGTCCCGAAAGGGTTAAAAATGCGGAATTTACAATAGATGGCGTATCATGGAGGCATTACTACTTGAAGATTGTTGTAATATCTTTGGGAGCTACTCAAGCAGCAATTTAAAAACGTTTAAGAGCAGCAGGATTCATTGAAAAGCAAGGAAATTGGGTACAATACGAAATAATGTGTGAATCCATTACGATATCCCGAATCGTAAGCCTGGCCAACCAGCAGAATCGACACCAAAGCCAAATATCCATGGCGCCAAGGTAATTCTCTGTATTTGGTGGGAGCAAAAGCACCTATCAATTATGAGCTGCGGAAATCTGACCACAACATCACATTAAACCGTAATATTCCATCATGACAACGCTCGGTCATATGTTGCAATACCTGTTAAAAAGTATTTAGAATGAAGTGGTTGGGATGTTTTGCCTCAACCAGACCGCCACCCGTCCGACTACTATTTGTTTCGATCGATGCAGAACGCTGTCTCTGGGATACGCTTCACATTGAAAAGATGAACAGTTCTTTTGGACAGAAAGATGGGAAAAAGTCATAGCTAACAATGGCCAATACTTTGAATAAATTTATATTGTACAAATGTTTCAAAATAAAAACTAAAAATTTTAAAAAATTCCGCATTTTTAAGTCGAACTTATAATTTTAGAATCATTGAAAAATGTATTCAACTTACAAATGAGGCTTAAAAAAATCGTTAATAACTCTAAACTATGTAAACTGTTTTAACATATTGCCGCAGGTGTATTAAATTGTCATTAAAATGTTAAATGTAAAATTTAGAAAATTTACGCACTAATGAATTATAAATCTGTTAATGATAAAAATAAATGCAAAAACCTTGTTAATAATTTACACTAACATTAATTATCATAATTGGACATCGAAGATGAATGCTAGCTCTAAAATTATAATTAACTACTATTCTTTATTTTATTTTCTATTTTAAACATAAAATGTATGTCGGCCACTTTCACCTTGTCCATGAATTGTATTTATATTTATTTGGAATTAAACAATTTGTGAAATATCGAAATTTCGGTATCATAGATTTTCTTAAAATTCGAATTTCAATCGCTGTATTTATATTAAAATTTAATATTTTCCTCTTTTATGTATTGTATCATAAAGATTTAATTTTTAACAAATAAATAAAAATCTTTAAAATTTGACAATATTCGAACTAGTCCAATAGATGTTTGATTATCCTACAATGATTTCCATCCATTGTTGTAAGATATTAAGTTTTAACTTCATTGTTGATTACAACTGATTAAATGATTTTCGAGAATAAATGAATAATACAACATGATGCAGTATGTACATTTATATTGTATAAAATATTCATATTACGACTTAAGAAGGTGTATGTATACTTACCACGCGTACAAAGATTAAAACTTCATACTCGTTTTCTGTATTTATGGCGTAAACTGAGCGTTATATACATATGTAAATTAATTTTAGATTAATCAGAGTTAAGAACATTTTATTTTTAAGCTCTTAATTAATGACATATTTATTCGAGTTTAGAATTAATTCCATTACTCGAGTGATTAAGAAATCATGAAAATTATTCATTAAAATGCTTTAATTTTTTCGCAATTTCTTATCTAGAGTACAATGAAATAATATATGAAATAATTAAATTATTATAATTTTCAATTATTAAGCTTATTTCAAATTTGAGTTCTCAGAAAATGTGTCAAATACGAAAATTATTAAATCGCTTTAAAATCTAAATTGATTACTATTACAGCTTTACGTTATGTTTTTGAAGAAATTCTTTGTCATATGTACATTCGTTTTTAGAAATCTTGAAATGCTTCAACAGACGAACCCCCAAATTCAATTATTAAACTTTATATTTTATAAAATTATAATTTATATTAAATTACTAAAAGAAATTGTACGATAATAACTTTGTTTATTATGCGAGTACATACTTACATTGTTATTAGGGTATCCAAATTATTAATTTTTCGAATTTCGAATAAAACGAATAAGAGATTTTTACTTTTTCGAATAATTCGATTACATGTTTAAAATTAATCGAATTATTCGAATAATACTTTTTTTTAATAAAGTGAAAGATTAAATTTTCCTCTCGTCAAGTCACACATAAAGTGATATTGTCTAAAGCTACCTTTTAAAACATCATTTATATACATGTTAAGACAATGTTCTTTAATTTTCAACATCGCATTCCCCATTAATTTAAATATTACTTTCTTCTCAGCTAACATTTTGATTACTATTATTTATTTTAACATATACCTAGTATTGTATAGCGGTCATATATATAGCGTAGTTAATTTATAATAGCGTTCTGCCAATATTTCACAATATTTATTTAATTAAATTCAAAATCTTTCAGTGTTTGTTTAACTAAATAACAAAGATTTGTTTTTGATGTAACATTTACATATTTTGCAAAAGGAGCCACACATTGTATTATATACTCCTTCAAGAACAATTATTTGTCGGATTTCAAAAGCAATATAATTTTTCGTAGATTCACTAAATAGAATATATATCAAATCGAAAATATCAACAAACAAATATAACATTAACGTAAATATATTTTAGTTTATTTGTTTTATTCAATCTAAAATTGAGATTTTTGAATTCTTCGAATAATTATTTGTAAGAAATTGTACGATTATTCGAACGAACATTATTTGAATGGATAACCTTGTTGTTATACATACTTAGTATGAATGTGCGTTTTATTATTTTTCTATTGCAAATGTTTTAAATAACATTCATATGTGTAATTTAAACATACATTCATTTTAAAATATCAGACGTACTGTAAAGTCTTCTTTTTATTGTTTTCTGTTTTTTTTTCTTTCGTTTTCACCTAATAACCGTTAACTTTAAGTTGGCTTTAATTATAATTTATTGTTAAATCTTAATTGTACGTTTTGTTTTAGCTGTATTTGTTATTGTTATTGTTGGAATATAAATATTATTTTTAACAATAGCTTTTTATTTAATAATAACATTTTGTTTGCTCTTTTTTGTTTTGTACTCATATTTGAGTTTTTATTGTTACTTTTGCAGAAATGATTGTTGGTAGTAAAAGCGTTAATAAAGAAATAACAACCAGTAGAGATAACAAAAACGATGACGAAGAATTAAGTAGTGGATCAGCACGCCAAGCAGCAACTACAACAAACGTAAAAACAAAAACGCCAGCTAACACAGCAGACAATAGTAATAGTGAAAAAGAGGCACACTTTTCATACGATCATGGTGATGGTGATGAGTCAACATCTTCGAATGGTAATACTGCAATGACAAACTCTATGAAACAATCGTGCGCCTTTACTATAGATAATTTCAATGATACCGAATGTGATGCTGCCGCCAAAGCCGCCAAATATAAAAGTATGATGGAACGTTTCCAAAGTCGCCATCGACGCGGTGCCTCAATGTCAAAATTGGAAAATGAGAATGAATCATCGTCGTCGACGACGAAAGCACAGACTCCTACACGTCTAACAAGTTCACAATCGTCAACACCATTGACGTCGAGATCAACAGCTCGTAATTCATTAGCCAACAATGATAACAATGCAAATTCATTGGAGTCTGAAACTTCTGCCACACAAAAGGTATATATTGTAAAATTATTATAAAATACATAATATTTATACTTATATTAATGCGAATATTTGAGAGTAAAACTTCTGACAAAGAAATTATGTATTAATCTAGATAACTTGTTATTAGGGTTACCAATTTCCCGGACTTTTTCCTTTTTCTTATTAGAAACAATTTTTTTTGTAGTTTTTGGTTTAACTTAGTATTAAAAACAATAAAAATTATGCATTTGAATTTAAAAATGTTAAAGAAAGCGATTTTTAAAAGGTAAATCTCTACGAGATGTTAAGTTTTCCCTAATTAATTTGCATACATGTGTTTTTTTTTTTAAATCGGAATGCTGTCAAAATTCAAAACATAAACTCGACAACACTTCTTCTTTGTGTATGTCAAATTTCATTCAAATCTGACTAAGGGTTTAGCAGTTACAGATTTATTTCCTTCTTTTTTACTATACCACTTTGCGTAGTTTTAATCGGAATAAAATCAATAAATTTTATTGTTTTATTAAAAAACTTAAGAACACCGACTATGTTAAAACTGGAAAACATGCGTAGTTAGCTTCAAAAGTGACATTTCATCAGGTGGTTCATAAATAAATCTAAACCACTATTATAATTCCTTTAAGAACATACAATATCAATTTAGTTCAATCTTTATGATAAAATTGATCTGCTGTGGCTGAAAAATTGTAGTTGAGTAACAAAAATTCGTTTATTCGTTATGCTTCTTTGCCAACTGACTATCTGTTGCTTGAACCGATCAAAAATTATGGATAAAATAGAATCTTTCGATTAGCAATATTTGTGCATCATAACAAATCTAAATATTTCAACTTTAAGAAGAAAAAGTATAAAAAAATTTCCCGTTTTTTTCTACTTATTATACATAGCTGTGTAAATAAAAAGTTATAGATAAATCGTTAGTAAAGGCTCCGAACAGTTCCACTTCAAAATAATAAAAGCGTCACGTTATATGTAAAGTTTTTAAATTTAAAAAACGAAAAATTCAGGCCTTTACACTCCTAATTGAACAACAACAAAATCTCTAACCAACTAGGTACCGTACATACCTAGTACCATAGAGAACATAGAGCGGAAACTAGAAAAAAACTCAAACAAAAAAATTACTCAAAATAATCACACATACGAGTGTTGTTTTTGTTTTCACATAGTTTTTTCTACTAATACATTCTCACCACTTAGGTTTCTGACAACTGAGTTAGGTCTTTGACAGGAGAGTTTCCGCTCTATGTCTATTCTCTATGCCTAGTACTTTCATAAGTTCTGGTACACGGGTTTTTAGTGATAAAATCGTAACGAAGAAAGTGCATTAAAATATTTTGTTGTATTTTTATTTATTGAATATTTGAGAATATAAGAAAAGTACGGATATTCAAAGTGTCCGCTGTTTGCCGTAGAGCACGACCGAGATCTAAAAAACCAAGCGTAGTACACACCAAATTCATTGGAAAATTGTGATGGCCGGATAACTGCATGATTTACGGACTTAAAATTTGGGTGACGAGTAATGCAGAACATGCTCTGCAAAACAGACCAATCAGAAGGCCATTATCAGTAGAAAGAAAATTGGTCAAATTGTGTTTTAACCAAGGTTTGTATTGTGTTTTCCTTATATGCTTGGTCAGTATACAGATAAAAGGTCCATAGTTAATTTTTAAACAATATGTTGGTTAGTGGATTTACAACTATCTCAAAAATGGCGGATTGGTACACAACTGCTGATGATTTTACTACTTTTTCGCACAAATGGAGCTGTGTTACCCCATCATATGCGACTTCCCACCATGCCATCACAGAAGCAGGGTTCACTTTTGGAAGCAGAATGCACTTTTGGAACTTTTATCCGGATGACGTAGCATATGCTCTGAAATTTTTTTAGATGAAAGATTTCTCTATTGTGAATTTTTCTATTTGTAAACGAAATTATCATATAGCGATACTTGCGTACTGAAAAAGAAGTGCTTTTTATTTTTTCTTGTGTTTCTGTTTCGGTACTGCCGCAAGTAGATGTCCGGTAATCACAATGTATCAACTCATATTTAATGATGTCAGAAATGTATACCTACGGTTCCCCACAGCCTTAATAGCTATGTTAGTTGAATTTAAAAAATTGAACAGAAAAACATTCACATTTTCATACAACCTACTTTAATTTTTGTTAAGAAATGTACACTTTGATTTAAATTGACTTTTAAACTGTTTAATATAATTATATGTCATTTCCGAATTATGTTAAGAGATAAGCGTATAATTCGGAAATAGTTTTTTTTTACAAATTTTGGCATCATTCGTTATTGTATAAACGAGCTTTGAAAATTATCCTTTTATAGAAAACTAGATCTAAATTATTGGATACGTATTATAAGTGTTTTAACACCTTTGTAAGTTGTGCTGTAGAAAATTTGAATCATAAATGCCTAAAGTGGTAAAAAAACGTAAAGCTACATGTTATGCAATGAAATAGAAGTATTTCCTTTGTTTTTGCAGGGATAGTATGTATGTATAATAAAACAAAAATGCTAGATTACTGAATAATTAAGTATTCTAGATAAATGTTTTTTTTTTTTTTTACAAAAGTATAAGTTTAACGACAATATACACAGTTTGCTTTAAAATCAAGTTTATTACGATCATTATTTTTTGAAACAATATAGCTATGATGATCTAAAAATAAGTTGATCCCATTTAATTTACAATTAAGTTGAATAATAAACTAACTAAATTGGAGCTTAAAGTTTAGATGACTAATATGTTGTACTCGTATTGTATACGTAACAAGTGCATATTTTAAAATGGTAAATAATTTTTTGGCGACAAATTTTAATATACAAAAAATAAAAATACTAAACATGGATTGATTTTTATTTGAAATACCGTTTCAGGTAAAGTTGCGTGTACGTGATCGTAGCACCTCACGTGTGCGTGATGCCTCAAAACGTCACAGTTGGTCGCCACGTTCAAGTACAAATGAAAGCAATCTTCAAAGTCCACAATCGGCCACAGCATCAACAACAACTAATTCAACAATATCTGGAGTGCGTAAAACTACAAAAACCGCTAACAAACCACCACCCATTCAAGTACCAAAGGGTGCATCAAATCTTGTAGCAAATCGTACACAATTTACCCCTCGTTCTACAGCCATGCAATTGGCTTTAAAACAAGTGGACTTTATGTGCCCTCAACCTCCATTGGCCGACTTTAAACATCTCAATGCTGATGCTGACGATGTGAGCGAAGCTGGCACTTACACTCTAGATGGTGATAACTACACAGAAGAAGAAAAAGATCTCATGAACATTGATAAAAATGGACAACCCATAGTCGAAAATACACGTAGAACAAAAAGTCGCCCAAACCAATTGGACGCTGTAACACCGACACCTAGGCCACAGGGTTCTGTGGAATCAAAACGTTCAAATAACGTCTTAGAAGTTAATTACTATCACGATTCGGAAGTTTTGGAGCCAAGACAAAGAACTACCACTTCGACGTCAGATTTAATAATGGGTTCTCACCAATCGGCAGGAGCCTATTTGGAGAAAATCAAATCTCGAGTATTGCGCAACATGAACGCCACAAAACAAATGGATATAAAGCAGGACGTTTTAAAATCATCTCACAACCAACCGGTTGATGACGAAGAAGTTGACCCGGATTTGGGTTGCTTTACAAGTGTTACAACAAGTGGCGTATTGGCCAAGCAAAGAACACTAGATGCTCGACCCAAATTATCACGGCATAGTGGTTTGTCAACATCTCAAATTGATAGTTCGGAGTATGTAAGCAATGAAACAAAATTGAAAAGCTCTGGTACTCCAGCATCCTTAGCTGGTGGCTTCACGGATCATCAAAAAGCCGAATATCGGTTGAATGTGTTTACAAACCAAAAAGATGCTTCACAAAAATTTGCAGCTACTAGAAACCTTATAGAAACTCCGCCGGAAACTCCAACTGGTCCACAACCTACATCAAAGTTAAGTGAAGTTACAGTGTTGCAAACGGCCCAAACAAAGCACGATTGGATACAAGAATGGGCACGCAATGCACGTGCTCGAAGTCTAGCGAATGACAGACATGTTAGTGTAGGTATACGGCAAGCCAATCAGGATATGTTAATGACTCGATCATACACTTGCGCCGATACCGGAAACGAGTCCTTGACTGATGACAGTCTTTACAGCGCTCACAGTAAACAGTTCAACGCCAAGTTGAATCGTTCATTAGCAGAGAGATTCCGTTTGCCTGGAACAGGAGAATGTGATTACGCCAGTGACCCATCTCTTACTACATCGACTTCATACTCAAAACCGCCTAAGAGCCCTACTAAGATACCTTCGCCACTTCATTCACTGGGCAGAACACGTAGTGCAAGTCGTACTAGAGCTTCTTTGCAGAATATGTTGCCGGCCGATGAAGAAGACTACCTGCAACAAACCGCTGCAGCTATAAATAATCTGCAACAAAGTCTTTCTCGTAAGAATTCCCTCAAATCTCCATCGCATTCAGCTTCACCTCGCGCTCATTCAGCACGTTCACATATCATATATTCTCCTGAGGGCACAGGTGCTGACTGTAGTCCACAGCATAGTCTGAATGCCCAACGTCAACGTCAAGCTGCCCAGAACTTAATGACTAGCAGCATAAACGAACAGCAGTTGCAAATGCTGACTAGTGGCGAATATTTGTTGCGACAAATGCGAATGCGTAAAAATTCGTTTGACGGCAATCTAGCCGGCACTGGTTCACCCCATAGAAGAGTCTTACAAGGTGGTGGACCTCCACAAGTACAATCACCCACTACTCCCACAGCTCTAGATGACCAATCATCGCCCTTGAGGAGATCTAGTTCATTTTCTGCTCGTGTCGCGGCCACTCAAAGAGCCGCACGACCCAACTTTCAAAATCTCTATACGCCACCAGCTGCTCGCCATAGTTATGGCCTCAGTGTGGCGCCACAACGCCAACAACAATTACAAACGGGACAAGCCATTAAGAAATCGGCGAGTAGTAATAATTTTGGCCATGCATACAGTGATTACGATGACAATTTACAGTATTATATCAATGACGAAGATGATCAGGATGACATGGGTGAAGAGTACTACTCGAGTGGTGCAGAGGACAATGTCGAGCCCGAATACTACAATGACCATCAGGAGCAGTCAGAAATTGAGAATAGTGTACCTCTATCTAATACTAGATACAACAAAGCTTTATTAATGCGAATTGAACGCAGCAAACAAAAGGTGGCAGGCAAACCACAATCAGCTCCTCCAACGAAGCCATCGGCAGCTTTGGCCGCTGCTGCTGCAGCTGGTGGAGTTATGGCATGTCCTAACACTCCCGAATTGCCAAGGAGAAGCGTTAAAAGTGCAACCACCCGGTCCAGTGTCACATCACAACGCCAGTCAATGCCAAGAGATACTAGTCTAAGCCGTCTGGCTCAGCAAGTGCCGAGCTCACTGGCCTCAGCCAAAAAACAACTTTTGCAAACAGCTGCCAACGTACCATCCACTACGACAACACAGCGTTCCACGTCTAGTCAACGAGCCCAACCCCGTTATCTGGATATATCGAAATATAAACCCGCCCAAGGTAATCACTTTTTACGTAAAAACGATGCCAAAAGTACTCTTAAGCAACCATCAAATGATATTATGAAACGTAGTCCTAGTAGTTCGTCAATGGGTTTGTCGCGTACAGATCCCTCGCGGACCAGTAATCGTTCAGTTCGTTCAGCGACATCTGTTATGACCACTAGTGGTACTTCATTGGGTGGTGGTGGTAGTGGTAGAACTTCGTCCGCTGTAAGAAGAGATGCCTCCTGTAAGTATTATAGAAACAACTCGAAAATACAATATAACATAACACTTTATTTTATATTAACGTCACAGTAAACAAACAAAAGGAAGCTGAAATGGCCATGTGGAAGCGAAGATCTAAATATGATCCCATGAAAGCGGCCGCTGAAGATCGTCGCAAAAAAGAGGAAGCCAAACGCGTGGTTCAGACCCAGCAATTAGGTGTTGTGGGAATGCCATCTGAGAGGTAAGTTCTTCTTTTTGTTTATAATCAGTCAGTTCATTTGTTTTATTCCATTCTTGTTTAAATCTCAGGTTAAGGATTTTTCAAAATTGTTTAATATGGTTTTGGGTTAAACTTAAATTTAAGTATTTTTTGAAAAATATTTGGCAAAATGGCAAAAAACATAGAAATAGCTACTTATATTAAAATATCGATCTAGCAAACAATTACTACATTTAGTTTATAAACAAAATATACTTAAATATAATATAAACAATGTAGTTAGTACAGTAGACACATAAGTCAAACTTTTCGCAAAATATGTATTTAAAAATGTCTGTCAATTTTGCACACGAAAAGAAAATCAAAATTGAATATATACTATTTTAAATTCAACTGAAATTAATTATTTGCATTTAAAGCTTGACTTATGTTTCTGCTTTAGAATACACATTTTCTAACACCTTTATCCAAATTTTCTCAATGTCTGTGCTACGAAAAACCTTAACCAGACATTGAAAAAATTAGCGTTAACATGGAAACCAATTTATAAACATTGATTGAACAGGAAATTAATAAATAATTAACTGGGGTTATTTAGTATTTATTTAACCACATCTATGCTGAAAACACGAACTGCAAAAGAACATGTGATAACTAACCCTGAGATTTTTTTTACTTTACTCAAATATATGTTTCTTAAATAGAAAAACTCTAATTAAAAACTGTAGGTACAAAAATATTATATTTTGACATTTATGAAAAAAAATTATTAAATCTTAAATATACATATCGATATGGCTTAATATAAAAAAGCGTAACTAAGTTTTTTTTTTAAATATCAATGAAAATTAAATAACTTCATTAAAACAAAAAACAAAAAATTTTTTCTTATTAAAAATTGCATTAAAAGTTCTTTTGTGTCAAAAATTGTATGGATTTTATTAAGTTTTTTCCTTCTCCTATAAAGTAACAAAAAAATCGAGTTACGCTTTTTTATATTAAGTCATCAATATGGTGGATTTCATGTCAAGTGGACAAACTTTTGAAACCGATGTCTTCCTATTCGATAGTAATTTAGACACAATTTTTCAACAAGATCGGTCAAGAACTCTCAGAGTTAGAGGGGGTCTAAATTTGACATTTTGGACAAACACGTGTTTTCTATCATCCATGTAACTTATTACTTATTGTTCTTAGCAAAATTTGTTTCAAATAGTTTAGATAGCTATTTCTTCAATCTTTCGACAACTTTTTTTTACGTTTATAAAACAAATTATGTATGGACATTTTGTTATAAATTTAAAATTTGTTTATGAATATGGCGGTAGCATATTTCCATTTCTAAAAGATTTGTAATCATATATTTATAAGCGTCATATCAAATCTAATATTCTGTTTGTGGAAGTAGTTAATACTATGTTATATGAATTCCAATTTTACCATTTTTAAAAGATTTAATACCCATAATGTCATTTTCCGTTGTCACTTTAATGACACTTCGTCATTAAAGTTACGATAACGACTAAGTCGAAACAAGTAGGTACACGTTATAAATTATATAATTTCTGCTTGGAAATATTTTCTTTCATTTCCTATTCAAGTGATTTGAGATATATGTATATTTGGCTTAATTTAAATATAATTTTGTGATGTTATAACTTTTTAGAAGGGTTTTGCATCACTGATCAACTCCTTATGCTGCATATTTGCAGCTGAAACTATTGAATTTGAGCGACAGTTTTATTTACAGTAAAAACAGGGCGGTTAGTGCGTAACTCAATCCGAAATCGATAATGTTCGAAATTGTGTGCTAAATACATTTTAATTCCAAACGATTTCCTTTCGAATCGAATTTGGGGCTAACCCCCAGCTTTATTTCTCACTTTTATAATGCGTTAGGGAAATCGAAAAATGCATTTTTTTCAACAAATTTCGAAATTTTTTTCCACACACTATAAAAATATGGTGAAAATGGTACGAAAATATTATATTTTTTAAGATGTTATGATTATGAAAATGGTCAGTATATAAATAAATTTAATATATGTAATTAATCTACAAATTAACACGTTTAACTTTAAAACGAATGCCAGAAAATCAAAAATTATAACACTATTTTCCTTGTGAGTGTTAAAAAAAGTTAACATTTTTTTTCGGTGAAAAATTTTCTTTTTTCAGTAATTCTTTATGTTGCAACATTTAAGGCTTATTTTCCATATATTTTCCTATAGAATTGTATGTAAAACTAGATTTGAAATATGTATATTCAGCTGTTTCAGTGGTTTCAGAAGGAGTTGGGATTTAAAAATAAATTACTCCATTACGAAGTCTAATGTATACCAAAAGGATAGAGGAGTTTGTGATAACTTAAATATTTCTAACCGACTCTTTTTAATTCTAAAGATGGTTTACGGGCACCTATTTGTTTTAAAAAATTAATAGATTATATGATGATATTTTTTATAAATTGCTATTCATTTATATCAGTTTAAAAAAATAATACTATTTTTATATTTATACTTTATTTAATCAAATCTATATTGTATCTAGATTGACAATACTTAAAATTAGATTGCGAGCGAAACGATGATTATTAAGAAAACAAGTTATTAATTTTATTTCGTGGTAAATGTTTTATATATCTTATATTTTTATATTATTTTTTTTTTGTTTTGACTTTTTCTCTTACAAATAAATACCTACTATATATTCAAGCCTCCAAATAAACTAGCAGCACACTACTTAATCATAGATATTTCATTATTGTTCGCTAGATCGAAATAAATAATTAATTTGTACATGTATTAATTATAATAAGGCAGAATTTTCCACATCCATTTGCAATAAGTAGTTTTATAATAGTGTTTTTTATCGTTTAAACTTTATTTTTTAATTACATATATCTCATTTGTTTTATTTAAATTTAAATAATTTATTTATAATTTTTTTTGTATTTTTTATCTGTTTTTCTACACAAAACTACACACTGAGCAACTACAACTACAATTTACATTACACAATTTCTATATATGTTTTTTTTTATATTTTCAACTATTTTTTATATAGACAATCAAGATCTCTATACCGTCGTGGCCAATTATGACTAGAAGGGTTACTTGTAACAGATCTTTAAATATATATACATACAAAGAATAAAACTAAACGATTTAAATATAGAATCAAAAATACGCATCTTTGTTGTGTGTATTTCCTCCATAGATTTAATGTAATCTACTACTACCTACCACTACTCCACTCTATACTAACAACAATTGCAACAACGAACAAAATGATTATAAAACGAAATGAAAAATGCTTTTAAAACGGTGATTGTAACACTAAATATAATTATTGCAACATTCGATTTTAGTGTTTTTTATTAATTAGCCGTATTTATTATTAAATTTAAAAACAAATAACACAATACCATTTAAACGAAATTTTAAATGGTAAATGAAGTGCAATTACGATTATTATGATTTCTCATTTTGACGCCATCTATTATCTATTATCCACCCACTGTTTACTCTCGTACGAATATCAAATAAAAGTAATTATTAATGCCGTTTTCTTTGTTAATTTCTTATTTATTCTTATTTGTTTATGTTTATTTGAATGTTACTACTTACTACTTCTAGTATTATTAATTAAACAAAGTGTGTTGTATTTTCGTTAAAACAAAACTTAATTAGAAATCAACATAACTCTCATTTTCATAATTAAATTAGAACATTTGTAAATTTCATTAAATGAGATCATTTGCAACATCATGTTAAAGTTTATATTTAACGCTTTATTAACGTTTATAAAATAATGTAGAATTATTACTATGTATTTCAATATTGCATCATTTGGACCTTTTTTTAAGTTTCTTTCAATTTAATTCACAAATAGGATATATTACAAATATTTATATTTTCTGTGCCAAATATCACAGAACTAACCATGGTAACCATGATGTTTTAACTGAGAGGACGAAAAATAGTTTATATATTCTGTAAATCGAGTGATTTCAAAACCGACCGATTTTCAAAAACGAATAATTGTACTTTGAAACCATTTGAATTCGTTTTAAAAACGAGTAACGTTTACACTCGGATTGTTCATTAATTGCTGAGGAAGGATCAATAAAAATTAGTTTCCACCAAAAAAATTATTTTCATAAAAAAATAAATATTTTTATACCTTCACCTTGATGGGTATATAAGGGGTAATTTCAAAATTTTTCATTTGGGACCCCATAAAGTGCATATGTTTATACTTTGTATCTTTATTGGTATATATAAGCAAAAAACCACGACTACATCGATTTTTGATCTATATCTGGTTTTCTAAGTTATTATCATAGACGATATGGATACCTAATGATAGACACTTCCAAAGACGTGTACAACGCCATAGAATTTCGGACCGACAATGGGTAAAAATAAACAAATATTTTTTTGTTCAACAGAAATAGTTTTAAATCTTTATCTTAAAGTATACTTTGGTGAAGGGTATAGTTATATATAAAATTGTTAAAATATAAATATAACAATTTCCAGAAGAAGTCCAAACTTTGCATGTGAAATAATAGAATAATTTCTACATTTTAGTTAATCATTAGAGTTGTAAGTCATTGTATTTAATATAAAAAAGGTGTAGATTTGTGAAAATATTTATATAAGTTAAAATGAATTAATAGTTAATAACATTAACAAAGTTAAAATAGAGGGTGCAAGTCATCGGAATGTTGGTCAAAGTCATACACAACACTAACACAGCTGATAAAATAAACTCACATATATATAATATTAAACATATAAAATAATATTTAATAATAGCAATTCAAATAATACATCATTGAAACACTAACTAACCTATTAATTATAAATAACACCATCACTACATATACGACAAGCTTAATTAATCGAACCATTTTAATTCGAATTCAAAGAATTCGACACATGCAGTTAAATCAAGAATTTTTATCTTGTTACATTTTTAAAATTCTGTTTGTGCCTTGTTTTGAATGATTATTTTCCATTTATAACTTCAATTTTGTTTTCGATATTAAAAATTAATAAATAAATTATTTATTTTTTCTTACTTTCTTCAAAACCCAATAAAATTAATAGCGAACGATCTTTGGAACAACAATGGTCAATTGAAGAGACTGGAGATTTTGACGAAGATGATTGTGTTTAAATCAAATTACTACATTATCTATCGCTTAACAAATTTCAGCTAGACGATAAAATTACAAAACAAAAATGTTTATTTGTTTTTATTTTGTATAGAGTCAAACAACGTGATATAGCTTACCTTAACAAACAAAGAACTTTAATTAAATTAATTAAGAATTTACATTTATTGATCAACAAATTAAGAAAAACAACAAACAAACAAACAAAAAAAAAAAAAACATAAAACATACCAAGAAATCATAAGAGTGCGATCGTATGGTTTTATTTTATCATTTATATATTGTTATAAAAAAATAAAAATATGTATTCAAATAACTAATGGAAATTGTCCAACAACTACAACTACTACTAATTATAATTATCAATTAAATAATAGTAATAATATAATGTAATGCAAGCGATTAAGTAGTTCTATATACATTTCTCCATTTAATATTTGTATCTGTATGATGTATGATTATTTTATTTTTTCGAATGAGAATGTACTAACAAATATTGAATATACTACTTATATTTTATATAATTATATTTGATTTTCCAATACAAGTTGTTTTCATATATATTTTATTTATATGAATATACTACAAAACCGCTAAAAAGAACAACTCTACATACATATATTTAGGGTTTCAGTTCAATTCAAAATAAAAAATATTTGCTTTAACTTACATTTGAAACGTTTAGTAATAAATCAAATAAAATTAATTACAATTTATTAAATTATTATTATTATTATATTAGTTGTAGTATATTAAACAACATTGTATGGTTTAATTGATTAATTAATTATAAATTGCCGAAGCAAGTTAAACATGAAAGCAGAAACTATGTTGTGAAATTAAATTTAATTTAGAATTATTATTTTATTTTACATTATAAATATGTATGTGTATATTAAAGAAATATAAAAATCTATTTAATATTAAATATCAAATATAATTGGTACTAATACTCAAAAACACAATAAAAAAATTAATTATCTTAACTCCATATTATATCTAAAAATTAAATTAAAAAAATATAATAAAATAAATTAAACTAAAATTATCATATATGTAATTTCATAAATATGTTAGATATTTGTAAATGTTTGCCTGATGAAACAAACGAAAGAACAATATTGTATACATATGTTAAAATTTAGAAAAAAAAACATGAATTGTTTATTTGTTTTAGTTTCATTTGGAACAATTAAATTAAAACATCATTTAATTAATGACTGAGATTGAAAAGGGATCATTGATATCGATTGTAGTCGAAAAACAAACCGAAATTTGGTATTGATACATATTAAAATTTGAAAAAAATCCATGAATAATATAGGAAACGAATTGTAGAGAATGCTTTTTTTCAAACTATTAGCCGTAGTATTATTAAATTTGGTTGTTTTCAAATTATGAACAATAAATTCTAATATATCATTATTAATTAAAAAATAAAATAAAACTTGTTTTTGAAATTAAATATATCGCAGTGTGTAAGATTGTTTTAATTTTGAAAGTGTAATATTTTGGTATCATGCTTATTGCATAGACAGCGAGCATTTTGCACTGAAAAAAGTCTTTATGATGTGCAGTTACAAAAGTTAATGCCCAAACACATAACAATACTTATGCTTCAACTGTGCAGTTAAATACATGTGTGTATATTCAGAGTAGAACATGTATGATAAACAAGTGTTGCTAACGCACTGTGGTTCCAAATCATAATATAGGTGGACAAAATTATTTGGCGCTCTTTTTATATAGAATTGGTATCTCCGATTCCAAAAAAAAAAATTTTAAAAGATCAATATAAACTTTTTTTCAAGTTACAGTAGGGTCTAGATATATATGTATATAAAAATCGTTAATAAAAAATTAAAAAAATACGTTTTCATGTGTTTCTGAAACAAAATTTTTAAAAAGATATGTATTTACTATATTTCAAGTTACAGTAGGGTCTAGATATATAAAAATCAATAATAAATAAAGAAATATTTCTAAAAATTCCATTCCGTAAAAATTAAAAAAAAAGTATTTCGGCGGGTGCTGGCGGCTACAATTTTTTTACAAAGACATTCCCTAGAAGTTTCTTTAAATGATGTATATAGTCATTGGACGGGCTTCGACGGTATTTTTTTTTGCAAGCTATATAACTTTCTTAGAAAAAAAATATCAGTATATTTGATTCCCAAGTTGAAAGGACTATAACAGGAAAATGGAGAGGCCCATAAATATAAGATATACATTTAATAAAAGCCTATATCAATGTTTATCTATGTTTTGAAGTATGAATTTCTATATGGTAAAACAATTGAGATATACATATCTAATTAAGTAAAGCAGTAAAATATTAAAAAAAATATGATTCAAAATTTGTTGAACTTCTGGCGCTTTTGTCGAGAAAACGAAATGTCCAATTGAAAACCCCATTTGTATTGGAGGAGAGCAGATTGTCAGCTTCCGAAAAAACTTAGTTTTTCCAAATTCTGAAGATACCGATTTTCATAATTTTGTCCACCTAGATTTTGATTTGGAACCACAGTGTAACGGACTGATTATGTTACATTTGTTTCACCATTACGTAGTTGTCAGTTGCATTTGAAGCAAAAGTATTTCACACAACCTCATGTATTCAATGCGAATTACAGACGACAATACTGTGTGTTAATACTTTTTAAAATTAAAAGATCATAAAATCGATTTGGTTTGCAAAAAAATAAATTTCTTGTTTTATTTATTAATTACACTGTGCTCGAATTTGACACTTTTTTTCTGTCAAGCGGTCCACCCGACGGGTTAACTAAATCGAGTACGCTGAATCCAGTGGTGCTGGCCGGTTTTATAGGTTTGCTCTTGTTTTCGAGATACACCGTTATTTCGAAAATGGAAGAGGTTGATAACCATTTTGAAAGATTTTTATTTTTTTCGGTCTTCTGTAACCATTATTTTCTTCTGGACTTTATCACCCCTATCGGCAATAACATGTGAAATTTTGTTCCCATGAAATATCCATTTTCCTCGAAGGGAAAATTGCTATCGGGAATATCACGATGAACTTTGCATTCGCAATAGTTGATTTTGTTCATAACAGCTGTTTATTGTTTACAAAATTCCATTTAAAAATTTCACAACAAAGGGAATTTTTTCACATGAACAAAGTTGATGAACGAAAAAAGTAAAATATTTCATGTGAAATATTGATTCGCGATAGGGGTGTATATAATTTTGATATGATCCGAGATAGAGATAGAGAACTTCTGCTTTTTTCTTTAAAAAAAACGACAGTATTTTGCTTTATTTGGGAAGCATCGTGGATTTATTTTTATTGTTTTCAATATAAAATAAAGAAAATGTTCGTTCGCATTTAGTGAGCCAGGCCCTTAGTTTCTAAATAACATATTTATGATGTTTTGAAGTTGTAACTTATTTTACTAAAACGAAGTGATCGAGTATTTTCGTACTTTATGTACTCTATCAGCCATATTATGAATAAAAAATTCCGCGGGAGTTTGTTCCCCGGGAGTTTTTTCCCATTGAATTTGAATAGGAAAAATGAGAAAAGGGAAAAAAACTCCCGCGGAATTTTTATTCATAATTGGGCTGTATAGGTAACTATTGAAAATTATTTAAGTATAAATGAATTGATTAAAATTGTATTAAACAAAAGTCATATAAAGCATAGCAAGTTAAAATACATTAGCGGTATTCATGATGTAGAGCTCATGGCCTGATAAAAGCGCAAAAGAGCAATTTAAGGTATTTATAGCCGACAATACTGAGTATTAACACTTTTCAAATTTATAATATTATTGAAATCTTTCGGTATTTAATGAAATCGTTTCGAAAAAACATTTATTGTTTACACGATATTATTACACATATTTTATTTCTTTGTTGATTGATATTTTTCTGCAAACTTTATTTTTATTTTATATTTTCTTGACATTTTTGTTTGCCTTTTTTGTATTTATTAATACATACCCGATACATGTGAATATAAAAATTTTTTGAATTGTTTTAAACAAATTTTGAATACCGACCTAAATCAAAAAAAAAATCATTTGTATTTTTTGAAAATCTATACAAATTTTGTTAGACGATGAAATTGTATTATGATACTTGAGTTTTTAACAAATATTAATACTCAGTATTGCCGTCTATAAATACCTTGACGGACTGATTATGTTACATTTGTTTCACCATTGCGTAGTTGTCAGTTGCATTTGAAACAAAAGTATTTAACGCAACCTCATGTATTCAATGCGAATTACAGACGACAATACTGTGTGTTAATACTTTTTAAAATTAAAAGATCTTTGCTCTTGTTTTCTAGGTACACCGTTATTTCGAAAATGGAGGAGGTTGATAACCATTTTGAAAGATTTTTATTTTTTTCAGTCTTCTGTAACCATTATGAAAGATTTTTATTTTCTCGGTATTTTGTCTTCCATAGCGATTTTAAAGCAGAAGAAAATTTTCTTATGGACTTTATAGAACTTTAAAGAAAACTTCGACTTTTTTCTTAAAAAAACATGACATGTTTTGCTTTATTTGTAAAGCATCGTGACTTTAAATTATCGAAACTCTGTAATTTTGTAACCGATTTTTACTAATATTAAATAAACTATTTTAAATTTAGTTTCTAAATAACATATTTATGATGATTTGAAGTTGTAACTTATTTGACTAAAACGAAGTGATCGAGTATTTTCGTACTTTATGGACTCTATAGGTAACTACATGGTAGAACCAACCAGGTACAATTATTAGGGAGAGTTTTCAATATTTACCCCTACAACGTCAAATGACGCATTTACTCTCATCACTTTTTATTTTGTTTTCGCAATGTTTTGCACGTTATATTAAAACTAACACATATTTATTTGTAAAAAATTTAATTTCAATTGAATATTTCACGAAAAAAAGTAAATACACAAAAATTTGTTTAATTAATTTATTTTTGTCTTAGACATCTCGTTTTGTTTTTTTCTAATTTTCTTTTGTTTGACGTTATAGGGAATGTATAATTGAGAATGTACTTTCTAATAATTGTACCTTGCTTGTTCTGCCATGGGTAACTATTGAAAATTATTTAAGTATAAATGAATTGATTAAAATTGTATTAAACAATTTAAAATACAGGGGGGTTATTATGTAATTCGTTTCGAAAAGAAATTCATTCGAATTTGTATGCGTTTTACATTGTATTTCGAAAGAGTTTCGTTTCGAATCGAATTACATAATAACCCCCCAGAATAATAAACAATATTATTTAATGCCAAACTTATCCATGTGTATCTTTAGTTTTGGAAAAGGAAAACATTTAGTTAGCAAATCTGCTAACATATTATTTGTGAGCAAATATTTTTAATTAATTACATTATTTTCAAAACATTCACGAATAAATTTTCAATGTGTTTAGTTCTAGATGAATATGCATTGGTTTATTATCACAATGCAGATTCATCGTTTGAGTTAGGATTTGGAGAAATTTAATTTTCTAATCTTTTTAGCTATATTGCTTCTTGTATAGCGACTACCATTGACAAATACTCCGCTTCAGTTGTGGATAAGGCTACAGTTTTCTGACGCTTAGTGTACCAAGACATAGCACCAGATTGAAGAGTAAATAGTAAATAGGTACCCTGTTGTTGAACGCCTTTCTTCAATATCACTTGCCCAATCTGCATCGCAATAACCAGTCAGTTCATCATCACCTTTAGTGTATATAAGACCTTTATCTTGAGATATTACACGTTTGACAGCTTCCCAATGTGCCTTTCATGGATTTGACATATATTTAGTGAAAAGAGAGTAATTCTGTTTAATTTTTTCATCGACAAATTGTATGTTCGAAATCGCCAATTTTTTATTACTTAAAATTTTTGATCTAAAAAAGTAGCCAAAAATGTCCAAAACTACCTAAATACATTGAGCTGAAAATTTATCATAACATGTTTTATTAAAACAATAATCTTATGAATCCCACTTTTAGAGCCATTATTACAACTCCTCATATATATCAGATATGTCTCATAGTGTTACTTGTTACTGTTTTTTAAGGGGGCGAAATAAATAAATCTCATTTTCCCAAAAATTTGAAATGTGCGAAAAAGTACCTTTTGTTCTGCGGCTCCTCATATATATCAGATATGTCTCATAGTGGTTCATTATTATTTCGAAGACATACCCTGAAATTATACAATGAAATGATTATTAAGGGCCATTATTACAACTGGCTAAAAGTTCGAAATATGAAAAGTTAACTTTAAGTAATAGGAAGAGGTACCTTAAAGTTAACTTTTACTATTTCGAACTTTTATCCAGTTGTAATAATGGCCCTTAATAATCATTTCATTGTATAATTTCAGGGTATGTCTTCGAAATAATAATGAACCACTATGAGACATATCTGATATATATGAGGAGCCGCAGAACAAAAGGTACTTTTTCGCACATTTCAAATTTTTGGGAAAATGAGATTTATTTATTTCGCCCCCTTAAAAAACAGTAACAAGTAACAAGTTTCTTACTTATCAATAGATATATCTACTGCCATAAGTCACCACATTAAATGTTAAGGATGTTTAATATAAAACCATTTTAATATCGGAAAAAGAACCTTTTGTTAAAAAAATAAAGAAAAAAAGTACGTTTTGTTAAAAACAAAATTAAAAATTACGTTTTATATGCGGTTTTTTTTACGATAATATTTTAAATGACACATTGAAATTATTTTTTTTTTTATTTAGAACCAATTTACTAAAAAAAATTTGCTGACGTGATTGTTTCTAGAAGATTTCAACCCAAATATTATAAAAATACCAAAAAACCAATTATTGAAAATTTATAATTTATCATACACTAGCGGAAACCAAATTTGTTTATTTGTTGAAAATAAGGAAATTTTATTTTTTACTATACTGAAAAAGGGAATCTGTTTGTTAATCATTTGAAGCAAGTATTTACCCCGAACACATCAAATGAAACTATTGAGTTTTCAACTGTTCTACCCTTAAGTTTTGAGATTCGAGAGATCGAAAAGGCTATTGTTGATTTAAACTCCAAGAAAGCTACCCCGGATTGCAATAAAAATAATTATTTTTATTTTGGACACCTAAGCTGGGAAAAGATCACACAAAAGTAGATTCTATTGTCTATTATATCCAAGCTATTTGAGAAGATACTCGTGAACAAGTTGTACCCTATGTTAGTGGAAAACAATTGTGTTCCGAATCATCAATTTGAATTTAGAAGAAAACACAGTACTATCGACAAACCCATAGAATTGTAAATGCTGTAAGAAAAGCGTTTGAAGAAAAAAATATTGTTCTGCCCTCTTTATCGACGTTTCTCAAGCGTTTGATAGAGTATGGGGTATAATATACAAATTGATTCAAAATTTACACACATTTGTTATTTTTCATTCCAAATTATTGTTTTATACCTTGTTAGAAAAATAATTTTCTCCAGAAGCTTAGGTTTTATTGCAAATGTTTAAAAATAGGGAATTTTTTAAGACATCCATTATTTACACAATTACCATTTATTACACAATTACAATTATTTACACAATTTTACAACTTTCAATCGATTTCCGGCACGTGTTCTAGTTATCCGATTGTACTTAAATTTTGCAGTAGTTAGTTTTAGCTGCTAATGAACAAAATAAGACCCATCCAAAGCAAATCTATATTTTAAGGGCATGTCTAATGCGCACCCATTGAAGAACGCAAAAATGAAATATATTGGACATTGCACATAGGGGCAGCTATATGCTGACTTATGGCGATAAATGAGAAAATGCGTTTTACAAAACAAATTATATGTCATTGGAAAGATGACACTTTTCTACATATAGTTTGTTCAGAACATTTTTTTTCAAAGCTTTGGTTTAAGAGTAGCAGCAGGCCAAACGTAATAAAAAAATACTACATTTAATATCTATTAAAAATGGAATATTAAGGTGTATATTATTAAAATATCTTATTATTTATTGAATAAAATGTTTTTTTTGTATTAACCCTTTCGCTACAAGTTTTAACTGGAGGTGTTAATAGATGTTTTAAGTATATCGTATGGTTGGTATTGATATCAATATTGACTGATATTAATATTAAGGTCCTACGTGTCCTGGTTTATCCGTTATACCAAATTAAATTTTTAGTCCTGGAAGCTTATCCTGAAGCCCCCAGAAGATTTTACATAAATTTGCTGAACAAAGTTTATACCTAAAATGTAATGGTTTCTTATGCTATAGGAAAACAGCACATTAGTTTTGGTCATACGAGCAATATGACTCCTAAATGTAAGACTTCTTATGACAGTTAATATAGATATTAGGGTATTCATTCGCCTAATGATCGTTCGATTAATCGAATAATTTCTTACGAATAATTATTCGAACAATTTAAAAATGGCCATTTTTCAATAACGTATAATTCGAAAAATTTTATGTAGAATAATCCAATTAAACGAATAAATGTTCACATATATTTAAATTGCTTAAAATTTTTCATAATTCCAAATTTAAAGAAGTAATAAAGAATCACAAAAATTTTAATGTTTCTGAAATTCGACAAATAACTAAAGACAAAGGGACTTTCTATCACTGTAGATGAGTGTTCCGATAGCTCCTTCTACAAATATATAAATATTACTGCAAGCAGTTACAATTCTAAAAACAAATCTTTAAAAATTTTTAACTTAGGACTTGAACTAATGAAAATAAAAGGTACGGAATAAAATATTTGTTATTTAGCTGGCGAAATATTAGAAGAATCGCAATAACTTAGATTAAAGTGGAGTTGAATGTGATGGAGAATGTGATTTTGAAACGGTCGTCGAATGTGATATTAAGGATGGCATTTATAATGATTACATTGAAATAGATGAAGGCCATGATCTTAAAATATATGTATATAAGTGATATTATTAACCGCGTACGTAAGTGTTGCAAAATTTTTAATAAATCGAATGATAAACACATGATATCAAACTTTGGACAGATTATATGTATAATTCCTTAAGACAACTTGATTAAGCAAAGATTCGGAACCCTGATAGAACTTGAGGGTATAGTATAATTTGTTATAAATAATTTAGATAAAGTGAAAAATTCATTTACTAATGAATTAGTTACTCTTTTTTAAACCAGAATTAATGAACGACATAAAAAAGTTCCTAATACGTTTATATTGTACTTGAATTTAGGATCATGTCCAACTAGCTCACATTTTTTAAAGCATAGCTCCAAAACGGAAACTAAGGGGGTTTGCTAGTCAATTGTTTTGTAGATTGTTCGGGAGTTAATCTGATCAGAATATTTCTGATGAAAATTTAATGATGTACTTTGTTTTCGAGTGTTTTTTAACATTATCAATACTTGAATTGTTAACTTTAACGTTATTTTTTGTTTTTCTTTAACAATAAAATATTAAAAAACCGACATCAAAACTTCATTCATTACTTTTTTAAAAAAAATTTAATTATTCGAATAATTTTAAACGTATGATCGAATTATTCGAACATGTTAAAATCTCTTATTCGAATTATTCGTTTTATTCGAACAAGAGATGAAATATTGAAAATAAGGACTTCAGGAAGTTATTTAGAAAATTTTAATTTTGTGGAGGACCTGCAAGGTACCGAAAGGGACCTGCAAGAATCCGAAAGGGATCTGGTACCGTTGGGTCAGCATCAGCCAAAAGATAAAAAAAACTCATAGATTTTTGTTTACATTTTATTAATTATTGATTAGTTTTGTAACTTTTATAAAATTTTCTATTAACAGTATATTGTATGGTATTTTACGAAACAGTATTTTTTGTCATTACAACATAAATTAACACCACAATGAGAACATGAAATAATTCACCGTTATTCTGGGTAAGCGAGTTTGCCAATAGACAAAAAATATATTGTTACAAAGATGATAGTGTACTTCAAAGTATTTTTGGGCAAAAAGGGTCAAAATATGCTTTGTTTTCATTTTGTAAGCTTATTATTGTTATGGTACTTATAAGTACCGTCGGTCGACAAAGGGTTAATAAGTAAATCTAAAATTATACATGTAACCAAGGTGCGGATTTTATTTTTTTTCCTTTTTTATATTAAAACTTTCTGTTTGGAGGGGATTCTTCTTTTTTGCCTCCCTGGATCCGCGGCTGATGGGCTACACATCCGAGTAAAAATTACACACAATGTTAATTATACATAAAGTGGTAACACAGGCATACCCCCTCATATTTTTGGTGATGGGTATAAAAAAAGAAGTATAAATTTATTTAACATGTTTTCTTAATGATAAATAGTTTTATAATTGCTATTTGCAGTAATATTTACGGTAACAGCTTCTGTATAGTAGAACTCATTTTCTTTTAAGGAATTCAAAATCACAAAATAAGAAAAAAATAAAGTTTTTGACTAATTACTCGAGTAATTAACTTTTCGTAATCAACACAGAGACACACTTTCTCGTGAAAATGATCACAGTCTTCTGTTCATCCAACCACAACATTCAATAATGCCGGCATATAATTATGATTTAATAGGGTCGAAAATGTATGTTAAAGGATTTATGAACAATTAACGTTTGCTTTTCAAGAACAGGTAGCAAAATAGGTCTCCTAAAAATAGAAAAGGGTAGAAAATTAATAAAGAAAGTACTGGAAGCAAATGATATACAAAAGTTTAAGGCTTATTTATGTACATTATTGAAAACATATTATACGGTAGCGAGCATAAAATATGCAACGCTATGCAATGTGATTTTCAACAGCACTGATTTTGATTAATTATAAAAAATTGCTAATCAGTGCTGCTGAAAATCACATTTCATAGCGTTGCATTTTTTATTTTAGTTTCTCTATTTTGAAAGACATAAATAACATTCCAAAATATAAAGGTAAAACACAATTTTCTTGAAATTTAAGCGATTTTTTATTCTTAACACATCCAGAGCGTTTTGTAGGATCAAAAAGTAGTAATTCAACCTGTAAAATCCGTTGGTATGAATTTCTCTGTTTTAAATTTAAAATCAAAGTATCAAGTCTTCAATATTACATTGTATACATATGTATATGTATCACGATTTCAGAAGTGATTAAGGGCTTCTGCGAATATAAATTATTGATATTTTAAAAGAAAAATGTTTTTGCTCATTTACTTAGTGTAGGGTATTATATGGTCGCTCTTTACCGAACATAATTTCTTACTTGTTTATGTATATATTAGACCTTTTTTTTTTTTGGAAATTTTGGAACTAAAGTTGAAAATTTTGTAAAATTTTTGACTGATTCTTAAAATTTTTGCATTCAAATTTTCACGAGCTTCTCTGTCCACACAATTTGATATATAAATAAACTCAATTCTAGAGCTGTAAATGAATCATTAATTTTTTAATTAATTCGCGAATCATTCTCACAAAAAAATGAATTTGGTAAAAATTAATTGCAATTCGTTTCAATTCAAATGAATTTGTAGAATTCGTTTCTAATTCAAATGAATTTGTCAAAGTGAATTGCAATTCATTTGAATTGATTTTGAATAATTTCAAATGAATTAGAATAAAGAATTAGCAATTCATTTTCAACTCATTTAAATTGATTGAAATTTAAATTTTGTCATTTTGTTATTCAACTCATTTTTTATGTAAAAGACAGCAAGCATTGATTATTTGTGGAAGATATTTTTATTTTTTTGAAAAATGTAACATAAATATTAGCAAAAAGTTTGTAGTTGGGTGGTTGGGCTTCTTGAAAATTAAATGCTGAACGACAAAACATTTCAGCGTATTTCAAAATAAAAACACCATCAAATCCAGGACAAGGCTTTTCAATTTTTTTTGCTGAATATTTTCATTTTGGTAGGAGAAATTTTTCATTCCCCCTAGAGATCTTGAATTTGATTGATTGCAACTCATTTTTGATTTCATTCACTTGAATTGCTAATTATTTTTTCTAATTCATTTGAATTAATTCAATAATTGGAAACGAATTGCAACTCATTTTTACAAATTCAATTGATTTGGAAATTAATTGAAATTCATTTTAGTTATCGTTTGAATTGATTCAAATTTCATTCAATTCATTTTTGTTGTAAAATGAATTAATGTAAAATTTTGTTAATTCATAACGAATTAAAATCAGAAAAGAATGATTCATTTACATCTCTGCTCAATTCACCAAATAAACCAGTTTATTGTTTATTTAACATAAATAAAGCTAATTCTTTAAATTTTTGAAGCGATCAACGGAGTACTATTATTTCATTAAGCGTTTCCTATCTTTAAATTTAAATAAAATAAGTTTGTGGGTTATGTTGGCTTTGAGGTCCGCTGTGGTTTGTGGATAATTCGCATAGACCTGCTACTTAAGAAAATTTAAACGTGAGATGCCCTTAAATCGCTTGTGCAGAATGTCCAATGTGGAAGGAAAACTTTGTACAGCTTGTAAGTTGTATAAATATAGACAGCTTTCTATGAATAAAACTTATTTGTAAAGCAAGTGGGAAGTTAAAGAAGATATTTAAGTTTAGATTTTGACATTTTAGTTTTTTTTACCACGACTTTATTTTGTTTTCGCAAATATCGCACACCCAGTTCAAAACTGACTCAACTCAAAATTCATTTTTCGGGTTTATATGCTTAAACTATGAACTTGTTTATCTATAAAAAAAATATCAGTGTATTTTGTTGTTGTTTACTGTTGCTAAAAAATAGTACATATGTCATTCATTATGTTTGAAGTGGTATATTTTTTTCGATTTCTGAAAAATTAAAATTTTGAGTTGTGTCTCTTTTGAATTGGGTGTGCGATATCTTCGGTAATAGATGTTCAACTATTTTTCTGATATCGTCGAATTATTCCTAATTCGATTTTTCTCTTGTTCGAATAAAACGAATAATTCAACGACACGTTTAAAATTAATCGAATTATTCGAATAATTTAAATTTTTTTAAAAAGTAATGGATGAAGTATTGATGTCGGTTTTTTAATATTTTATTGTTAAAGAAAAACAAAAAATAACGTTAAAGATAAGAATTCAAGTACATATAAATAATGTTAAAAAACATTCGAAAACAAAGTCTATCATTAAATTTTAATCAGAAATATTCTGAACAGATTCCCTCCCGAACAATCTACAAAACAATTGATTAGCAAACTCTATAGTTTCCGTTTTGGACTAGTTGGACATGATCCTGAATTCAAGTACAATATAAACGTATTAAAAACTTTTTTATGTCGTTCATAAATGAGAATTTTCTAAATTATTTATAACAAAATGCATTGTACCCTCAACCTCTATCAACATTGCCGGATATTTGCTTAATCAAGGATCTTAGGGAATTACACAAATCTGTCCAAAGTTTGATATCATTGTCAGTGAACGTGGCTAATTTGAAGTCAGACTGTGCATGATTGACTCATTTATAAATATGCAAAAAGTTTATTAGCATGTAAGACAATGACAGTGTAATTAATAATTTCAAAATTTCATACAAAAACTAGATTTTCGATTTTTCCAATTTTCCGACTTTCCGAATTACTATACATTTTTTATACCACTTTTATATAAACATATATTATTATTTTAAATACAATTTCAATTATATTTTTATGAATATTTTTCTATAGCTCAAATAAATTAAAGTTTTAATTCCAAAAACGTAAAAAAAACTAATTTTAAGAATATGTACAACAATTTACTTGCTATGTAGAGTATGCAGTAAAACATTCAAGTATTTCATCATACAAAAATGAGTGAGAAATGGGGCTGTAGTACGCGGTAGTAGATGTACACACAGAAATCTCATCATCACTAAGTGAGTATTTCATCATCCTGTTCATTAAGTCCCTTATAAATAAATACAAGTTACAAGAATTTTTCTACCTGTGTTTAAAATTTTATGAAAATAAAACAAATGCATGCGTGTATTAAAGTGCACATGATTTATGTGTCATTAAAAATTTGTCCGACCAATATGTCTTTTATAAAAAGACTTGGAAAATAAAAGAATAATTTTACTCGTTTTTGGAAATTTTGTAATACTTTACTATTTTTACCTTTTTAACAAGGTTGGCTGCCGATTTGAAACGGTTAAAAGGTAATGTTAACGCTAATTTGGATTATTTCGGTAACGGTATTTTAATTTTGGCCTGATTTAAATTGTTAATAAAACATAAAATTCTGTATATTTCAATAAACTGATTTATGAAAAACAAATTTTAAAATTTGCAAATATGTACTCGAATTTTGTTTACTTTTTCCATTGAAAATTTGCAAAGCTAGTAATAATAGTAAAAATCAGCACTCAAACGAACACTCAAACGGAATTTTCAAATATTTAGCTAACAACATTATAGTGGTAAAGATATTTTAGTGGTAACGGTAGTCGAGCTGAAAGTTTGAAATACATATTTTTTGTTCCAATTAATAAAATGACTTTTAATTTTATTATTGCCTGTATAATTTCATAATATTTAAAAAAAAAAAATATGTTGCACGATTTTGAGTGACACTCACTGTAGTTAAATTTAGTTGTATTTTAAAATCTTCCGAAGATTTTTTATGTAAATGTTTATTATTTTGAAAATAAATTTCATAATTATTTTATTTGGGAATATATGGGTAAGTAATTAGTAGGGAATTCGAATTATTTGATTTTTCTCTTGTTCGAATAAAACGAATAATTCGAATAAGAGATTTTAACTTGTTCGAATAATTCGATCGCACGTTTAAAATTAATCGAATTATTCGAATAATTTAAATTTTTTTTAAAAAAGTAAAGAATGAAGTTTTGATGTCGGTTTTTAATATTTTATTGTTAAAGAAAAACAAAAAATAACGTCAAAGTTAACAATTCAAGTATTGATAATGTTAAAAAACATTCGAAAACAAAGTCCATCATTAAATTTTCAACAGAAATATTCCGATCAGATTAACTCCCAAACAATCTACAAAACAATTGACTGTAAATCCTTTAGTTTCCCTTTTTGGAGCTAAGCTTTAAAAATTTTTAGCTATTTGGACATGATCCTGAATTCAAATACAATATACATAAACTTTTTTATGTCGTTCATTAATTCGGGTTTTAAATTGAGTAACTAATTCTTTAGTAAATTAATTATTCACTATTTCTAAATTATTTATAACAAATTGTAATATACATCAAGCTTTATCAACGTTTCCAAATCTTTGCTTAATAAAGTGGTTTTGGGGAATTATACAATAAAGGGAATCTGTCCAATGTTTGATATCATTGTCAGTGAATGTGGCTAATTTGAAGTCAGACAGTGCATGATTGACGCATTTACAAATACGCAAAAAGTTTATTACCATGCACAGTGGGGCAGAATCGAAATTTTTTGGAAATAAATCTGGCATTTCTAAACGGCTGGTCCGATCGGAATTCGAGTTTAAGTTATTAAAATGGGCCCTACAAATAATCCAGGGGCGGCGCTATGGGGGCTCAAAGTAGGATACCTTCGACATGTAAAATTTTTAAACACGTGCCATTTTTTTGTTTCCCATCCGATTTTTGTTTCCCATCCGAATTTTATATTTTTGGAAAGCGCTCGGCTAGATCTTGAAAAAACATGCTTGCGTGTGCTATTTATCTCTTATAATTTCCTAGTTATAAGCATTTCAAAATTGAAATTTTAAAATTTTGCCATACCTTGGTCCGCTTTTTTTAAAAATATAGGGCGCACTTTTGGACCGAATGGACTCGAATTTTTTTGGTTAGTTAGACAACTAAATTACCAACAACATACAAAAGATTTCAGAGCAATATCAATTACGAATCCAAAAATAACAGATTTTCAATTTAAAAATTCAAAATATAGTATATTTTTGCTGTTTTTTTGGACAAAAAGGTGACATAAATCATTTTTTTATTAACCCTTTCAGACATTTTGTCCAATATATTGGACATTTGGAATTTTCCTTTTAAAGTCATGTAGCGTTGACGCAATTGGATAGATTTTGATAGTTAATAGCGTTATCAAAAGAGTGGTTACTAGATTAAATGTAAATGTATGTATGTGATTTAAACATCTAATTTTTCATTGGTTTTTGTTAAATTAAGTTATTTTCATAAGTACGTCAGCGTTCTATAAGAATGTGTTAGACATAGTAATATTCGGTGCTTTTTTAAAATGATAATTACATTATTTTAAGCTCTAAAAAAAGCATGTAAGTATTAATTGAGTATTAGTTTAGATATTTGTGTATTAATTGCAATTAATTAAATTAATTTTTTAAATTTTATTTATGAGATACATGTCATTTAAGAAAATTCGCCCAATATATTTGACTTCATCTGGCAGGCATGTGTGATGATTTACCTATAATTTGACTTCATATTCTTAATTAGCAGCCTTAAATTAGCTTACACTGAAATTTTCAGTTTTTTATCTCAACTAATTCTATATAATGTCTGAAAGGGTTAAAAAACAACTTTCTTTAAGAACATATAACAATTTTATGTTTTTCTATAAAGTTTCTTTACTTAGAACATTTTGGTATAAAAAACATGTCCTATTTTTCGAACATGTCGGCCCTACGCCCTTTGGAAATTGACCTATTTTTTATCAAAATTTCAACTTTGGGCCACATGTTCTAAAATCCCAAAGCTGGGATCAGAAAACGAAAAGCAGTTTTGGAAACCCTGATGTATCCCTAATGTATTTTCCCAGCCCCGAAGGAAATGTGGACCCTATAGACAAAATTGTAAAAAATACCATTTTTGGGATTTTCGCTCCAATTTTTTGGAATTGCGGGATTCCCTTTGACCTTTTGACAAGTTTTTTTACACCTTGTTATTTAGAATGAGAAACTTAAAAAACGCTGAAAATTTTTTGCAAATATGCAAATTGGCATAGCATAGTCGAATAGAGCATTAAAATATATAAAAAACCACTGTATTATTTTTACGCGGTTGTTAAAAAAGTTCACTCACCAAACGCAATAAAGTTTTGCATTAAATATTTTCAATTATTTTGAAAAACATTATATTTTATTTCAATAATAGCTGCGGACATACTTCAAAAGATAATTTTTAAATAAGGGAAGTATGCCTCACACTTGTAAAAAAAATATGAAATTAATTATATAATTTTTCAGAGAAAAAAATGTTGGTTTGTTTTAGAAATTGGTGTTGGTGCGTGATGTTTTTGATTCCAAATGACCTAAAAAAATTATGTTCATTATTTATACAACATTGGCCATCACGTGGTGGTATGCCAAAAATTTAGCCAAAATTAGTTATATACCTAATGTACATACATCACACATTTATATAATTATTTACTAGGGTATTCAATTAATCGGGTTTCTGGTTTAATCGGTTAACCGAGCAAATAATTAATCGGGGTTTAGATTTATTCGGTTAATAATCGGTTAATTTAAAATTATTCGATTAACCGAATAATATCTATTTTAATTTTAATACAACCACGAATTTTGTGTACAAAAACATAACAATTCAACCAAAAAATAATAGCAAATGTGGTATTTGAGATCCTTTTTGTATACACATTTGAGTTTTTTTAGGATTTTAGTGAGATCTTCTGAAATAGTCTTTTATAAAAAGAATATAATTTAATTTTGTTTTCCTTTTAAACGATTTTTTTCTTTAGATTTAATAAAACTTGACTTGGAAAACCCTCTCTCGCTGATGTTGTAGATGTTGGAGAAATCAAAGCAATTTTAAATTATTCGAACAGTTGACCTCCAAAATTAATCGGTTAACCGATTAACGGTTAATCGATCGAATACCCTAGTATTTACCCACTGACAATTTTTGTTTGCCGAATTCGATTAAATTCATATCGACAATCTACACGAGTTCTGTGGTTGCTATTGACAAGTAATCGAAAATCTTTGACTCCGGAAATTCAGAAAATTAATTAAATTTGCACGGTAAAATGATGTACGAATTACTGCTGAAATTCAAAAGGTTTTTGAGATTAATAGTACTTGGAGGAAACTCACATACACATGTGTTATTCACTTCTTTGTAAAAGATTAATATTTGTTGCAACAACGTCATAACTCAAAATCCGTGTTTTTTTTAACTGAGTAATACAAAATATGCGCAGTTCTATAGTCTTTCATATAGTTTTATCAGTTTTCAAAAAAGTCAATTTTTTTTATAAATATTATTATCGCATGATTTGTGGAAAATTTATTTAAACACGCTTAAGATATAATACAAATAAAACTACAGAGTGAATGAGAATTATAGACACTTAAACTTTATTTGTAAAAATATCAGAACTTATATTTACAACTCCAGATGTGTCTTGAAACAAGTGTTTACTGGGTAAATACATAAGCATATAAAATTGAGACCCCAAGTGATTATTTGCTCACATTCATACATGTGCATTAGAGTGTCCCAAAAATTTTTTTTTGGAATTTTGGAACACATACCCTCTATTTTTATATATATATAAAACTATAGTTAAATATGAAATTTTGTTTTTCTATCATGATTTCAACCCGTGCCGACTTGCGATTTAGTTTTGAGGTGCTTTTACAAGGGGAAAAAAAATGCTATTTTTTCAGTTTTTGTAAAAATTTTGCCATTAAATAATTACTTTTGGAATTTAATTTAATTAATTTTTTCCCTTGTAAAAGCAATAGGGTTTTAATCCCGGGAATTCCCGGTACAAATTTCCCGGGAATTTTGCCAATTTTTCACTACCCGATTCCCGGGATTTTTAGTCGAAAATACATAGAAAACAAGTTAGAACTGAACTCTATTTTTTCACCAAAAAACAGTGAAAAGTTTTATACAGTTTTTTGCTTATATCTCGGCAATAATATTATTTATTTATTTGGGGGTTTTCGTATGAAAATTTAAAAAGTGAATTCATTATTTATAGAATTTATTTCTTATTGAATCATTATAATTTCTTTAAATTTCTTCTTCAAATCCATAACAAAATAGCTTCAAAAATTTATTAAATGATTACATTTTTCTTCAATTAAAATCTAGTACAAAAAGGTTTGAGACAATTTTTTCAATTAATTTTGGAAATGATTTGATTTAACAAAAATTTAATCATTCAAAGTTTGAATAAATTCTGTTATTAATTAACATTAAAATTAATTCAGTTTAAACAAAGGCTTTGGAATGAATCTAAAAAATTAAATATTAGGAAGGGATTTATGGAATGAAAGGCTGACATTTTTTAATTACGGATTAAGATTTTAGTGAATTAAGCTCAAATTTTATTAATTAATTCGAAGATCTGATATTTAATAATTATAACACTAAGTTTTTATATGAAATTTGGCTATAATATTCCTGATTTACAGTATCATTATATATTTCGGGAATAGCCGGGTACACGGGAATGTAGAAAAAATTTCCCGATTGCCGGGAATCAAAAAAGGTCGGGAAATTAAAAACCCTAAAAAGCACCTCAAAACTAAATCGCAAGTCGGCACGGGTTGAAATCATGATAGAAAGACAAAATTTCATATTTAATTAGAGTTTTATATATATATATATAAAATAGAGGGTATGCGTTCCAAAATTCTAAAAAAAAAATTTTTGGGACACTCTAATGTGCATATACATACATATGTATTTGCGCACATATGATAAATATTTTGATTCATATGATAAATAACATTACACAGCTGATTCTCAAATATCCCTGTCTTCTTCCTTAACGCTTTGTCTTTTTAGAACCAAAGAATGAAAGGTTGACCTGTTAAAAAATCAGCCGGTGGTTTTTGTAAACAAATCCAAAGAGAATTGTGAAAATATAGACAGAAAATAGGAGGCTGGGAAAGGGAAACACAAGTGCAACAATAACAGTGTTACCACTGAGAAACGTTTTTATCCAAAAATCAATCTATCAGTGTCGGTCGAATTTTACATTGAAAATATACTAAATTCTTGGATTATTTCATAAGTATTATTAAGTATGTTTCAATTGTCCATTCATTGCTTTCAACAATTGAAATTATTCTTTAATTTAATGTTAAAAATCGAAATTCTGATAAAATAGTTAATACATTTTTTAACGTCATTCTCTATTCCTGATTTAAATTTGATTAAGTTCTCATTTGTTAAGCTACGTATAGACGGTTGTCATATCTTACAATATTGTCAGAAAATGTGTGAACTTACACACAACGTTGTCAGAAAATGAATTGTCAGTATGTACATTGTAAGACAATAATACAAAAAACTGCTTACAATCTTGTGGACACATTACGTTGGCATTGTCAAATTATTGTAAGATAATTGGCAGACACTTTTTATTGTCAGATGTGCGAAGTTTATGAATCTGACAATGGCACCATTTGAACGATTGCAAAAGAAAATATGCAAATATTCGCACTTCTTTCAATTGAATTTTGGAAAAATTCAGAAGAAAAAAGTCAGACCAAGACACGGATGAACAATTTCAAATTGTTTGTTTCAAATAATTTTACAGTTTTGGCAATGCCTGGCAACGGATCTGGTAATTTTAACCAAATAACAATCTAACAACCGTGTAAACTGCCAATTTTTGTTTGCAGATAAATTTATTGTCTGACAATGAAATTGTAAGGTTTCCTTACAATCGTCTGACAACATTGCCAGATCTGACATCCGTTTATACGTCTAGCTTTAGACTTCGTACTTGATGCTATTTTATTCCGGATCTACTACGTTACAACTGTAAAATATTTGTCTGAATTTAAGCCTACTTACGATATGTTACTATTAAAATATATGAAGTGTTGGTATTAATATATTATATATTTAGTTATATTAAAATTTTAGATCAAAACTGGGTCCGAATTACCGCATTCTATATCGAGTAAAATTTATCGTAATTTTCTTATTTGAGATTACGGCATTCGATATCGAGCATGAAATTTAGTACATTTTGTTATAATTACGATATCGAAATTATTTTTCGATTCGATAGTTTATTCGATCACGAATGAGGTAATTCGACACCTGGTGTTTTAATAGTAAAATACATTAAATTGTGTCTTTTTAAAAAATCGAGGTTTTCAGTTCCATAGAAATTGTTTATATCACATTAAATTTAGATATATTGGAATTTGTTAATGAAACAATTAAAAACACAAAATAATTGGATGCGGGATTTTAAGTTAAAGAGAAAATAATTATGAAAATAAAAAATCAGTTGCAACACTGGTCTCTCTGCACTTGAGGTTTTCTCTTTCTTTGTCTCAGCTTCACACAGATACACATCCACACATACACAATTCCAATGGTTTCTATATTTACCCAGCAGTTTGAAAAGTGCCAATTGGAAACCTTGCACTAGCTATATTACTACTTGTACAACTAACTAGTTCGATGTGGCTGCTAAAGTGGTAGTTAAATGGTTATCATTTGCACTACTTTTCACCAGCATATTCAGTAATAAACAATAGTCAGATATTTGTCTTTAGTTTTTGAAAATAAATTCAAGAAAAATAAAATCTTAAATATACCACTTCGATGGCCACATGTAATGCTGAATGTGGCCGTTTGTGTTTTCATTCTCAGTGATGATGTAGAAAATGCAAAAATAGAGAGTAGACTCACAAGTTATTCTTAATAACAATTAGAGAGCAGTACAAATAAGAGTTCTCTGGTTTAGTGGTTAGAGCATTTGACTAGAAAACGCTCTCAGAAATTTTTTTTTTCTTTTTTTCTCAAATGCTGGAGTATTTTCACTATTGAATTTAATAGTGAAGTGTTATGCAGAGTGTGCCAATCGGCCACTTGCAATGACATCCCCGTGTTAAATTCACCAGTCAATAACGTTGCGAGTGGGTTGAAAATTCACTAGTAGTAGTTCTTAGTGGCCAACGAATTCGACGTGGCGGAACTAGTGCAATGAACTGCAGGGTACCTACCCAGCATTTCTGCATTGACTTCTAAGGTAGTCAATGTATCCCTTTTAGACAGTTTTTTTCACTAATGTCTAATTACTGAGCTGAATTCAATTTAAATATTTTTGGTATCTTAGCAGTGCAGATAAAAGTCAGATAATCTAGTGTGAAGTCAGTCATCACTTCAGTATCTCAAAGTAATATAGGGTGTAGTCACCTACATCGCTTTATTTGTTGTGCTCTTTAGAAAGTTCTTTTACCACCAAAACTAATATATTGGAGAGCCAATTGTCACTACGTGTTCTTTTGTAAAGCGGTGTTTAGTTAGTTCTGTAACCAGTGGTGAACCTAATTATACATAAGTAAAATCATACAGAACTGCTGGGTATTTTCTTTTAAGAAACTGTTTGTTTGTTTATTTGATGTCTTCTTTGCAACAAGAATGGTTATTGTAGGTATTACTAGAACTTTTCGTTATTGTTGTTAGTTGTATCTGGGTCTTAGAAGTAAACAAGTATTTAATTGCTGTCGGGAATTGATTTTTGTAAAGCCGGTTTATAAACGTTCCATGCATCCAACCATTATCCATCTAAATATATACATATAAACATAAATATTTAAACATTCATGTATCTACATTAGGGTAGCGCATATTTAGCAATTTGCATATTTATTTAAAGTTTCGATTGTCGGGTAAAAGTAGCTATATTTTCCAAAAGAACATCTAAAAATTAAATGTTGGACAAATTTAATGCAAAATAGTTTGTGTATATCGTTTACCCATTAGAGTGGGTCGGTCCCCATACAAAAAAGTCTTTAACAGCCCTAAGATTTGTTGAAGACAACGCAGTATTTATATACAAAATCAAAAGGTGAAATTGTCTTCACCTAATCTTTAATTCTAGGGGCTGAGTGGGTCTACTTTTTTTCTACCCACCCTATTACCCATTATAACCTGGTATCTAAAATTTTACATTTTCAAAATCTTTTTTAAACCAATTTTCCAAAAAAAAACAAGACAATTTTCTAGATTGTAATAAAGAGTTCGAAAGAGTTCAAAGGGAGTAAGGGCCACCCTAATATGTTTGTATGTGTTTTTATTTGTATTTGGTTTTAACGAATGTGTTTGTGAAAAAGGATAATTTATATTTATAACCAACCATCACTACTTGTGGTACATTTTTATTTATTTTAGGGTTTGTTTATTGATTGATGTCTGATTGTTTGTGGAAACCTTAAACAAAAACGAAGATTGTATTCTTGCAGTAACCTCCGCACATGTTCGATAAATTGACTTGTTTTAACTTCCTATTAAGATTAATCGATATTGCATTTGGGGTGCTGCACACTAGTACTAATAACAAATGTTGGTATTTTGAGAAAAATAGGTTAAGAGTTTTGAATACCAAAGCCTTTTTAATAAAAAAATTGTATCTAATATTTTTATACCCTCCACCACCATAAGTGGTGAATGAGGGTATATATAAGTTTGTCATTCCGTGTGTAACATTGAGAAATATTCATCTGAGACCCAACAAAGTATATATATTATTGATCCTTATGAAATTCTAAGTCGATTGAGCTATGTCCGTCTGTCTGTCTGTGTAAAACACGCTCACGTCCAAAATAGACAAACAAAATTGGTAAACTTGCAAGAAAAATGTTTATTATTCTCCTAAGCAGTTTGGTATTGAAAATCAGCAAAATCGGTTCAGTGGAACCAGAGTTATGAACCAAAATGTGAGACAACCTAAAAAAAAACATGATAATTTTAAAATTGTTTTTGTTATATGTGCAAATATATTGCAGATAATACCATCAAATTTTGCACAAATTATTTTTATATTAAAAGGACTAACTCTGGTAAAAATTATAGGAAACGTTCCATGATTTCTTCTAGCCCCATACAAATTTCTTCCCGAAATACAGTTCTATGATCTGTAAATGCCTACCAAATTGCAGTATCCACACAAAATTCAGGAAAAATAAGTTTTATGCTTAAAAAAATCACAACACCAAATTTTTTGTAGATCGGCCCATATTTGACCATAGCCCCCATATAAAGTTCAATTCCGAAAAATATCAATATCAAAACAAAATTTTATACAAATCTCTAATTTATATTTAGAAATCATATTACGGGATTTTGTGAATATCGGTCCATATTTGACCATAGCTCCCATATAAGGTCCACTTCTGAAAATCAGTTAAGTACTCATAAATCTCTTATAAATAGCTTTATCATGCTAAAGTTCAACAAAAATAATAAGCATATACATAGAAATTTCGGTACCAAATGTTACGCAGATTGGCCGATAATTGGTCATAGCTCCCCTATAAGGCCCATTTCCGTAAAAGATATTAACCTTAATAAATATTTAAAACAAATCGATATCAAAATGAAATTACACACAGATCAGTAATTTGTATCATACTACTGTGAATATCGGTCCATATTTAACCATAGCTCCCATATAAGGTCCACTCTCGAAAATCACTAAACTCCTCATAAATGTCTTAGAAATATATTTATCAGGTTGAAATTCGAAACAAATTTTTTCAATATATACAAAAATCGATGTACCAAATGTTACGATGATAGGCCCATAGTTGGTCATAGCTCCCATATAAGGTCCACTCTTGTTAATGGCGTTGTTTATATGAAATTGTACAAAAATAGCACTCAAATACTTAGGCCCATAATAGGTCATAGGTTCCATATAATGAACCAAAATAGTACACAGATCAGTAATTTTTAAAATCATACTACTGAATTTTGTGAATATCGGTAAATATTTGGCAACAGCTCCCATATAAGTACATAAAAATCACGTTAAAATATTTTATGACAATCGACACATAATAGGTCATATCTCCCATATAAGTCCCACAAGCCAATATCTTGAAATTTGTCTAAATATATTTGTATACCTTCTTTATAATCTGTTTCTTCAGTGAAGAATCTTCACTTAAAAAGGAAAAATGTTGATCCAAACGTATTTATTAACTTATTATTAATTTAAATCAGAATGTGGTTGACACAAATTTTCTCTGTGAATACTCACGAAATAGTAGATTTGCTTAAAAGATATGCAGGCTTTGCAGTAAATTGTTTCCGTACTAGAAATTTGAATATATGTATGTATTTTGATTCTGACTAAGACCAGTAAATCTGACCAGTACTGGAACAAACCAAATATACCAAACAAATTATTGGATGAAAAGGGATCTTTATTATACCTACAAATGATTTTTTTCTTTCTTCTATAGAACATTCTTTTGTGAAGAATTTCATTTGTGTCATAAAAAACATACTGTAAATTTATATATCGTCCCCTCAAGAAAACAATAGTGTATAAGCATATACACCATTATTTTTTTATTGCATAACTAATTCTATATGTGGTCAAAATTTGGTGAAATTCTACTTCCACAAAGTGGGTCAAAATATCAATTGAAATATTACTTTTGTTCTAGACAACATTTTTCACACAAATTTTAAACTCAATTATTTCAAAATGGCAAAAACAATTATATACTATTGTTTTATTAAGGGGGCGATATAATTATATAAATTTAATTTTAAATACAATTAACTCAAATTTTGTAATTTTTTGTTTGTTTTTTTTTGTCCAAAAATATTCGGCTATACAACTTTGTATTCATTCTAATGATATTTTTCAAAATTGCGGCATTATCAAAATGAAAAATTTTCATATCTATGCAATAAATAACTTCGATATATTAGAGAAAAGTCAATGGTACAAATTAATTTTATTGTTTGATCAGTTTTTTGGTCTGTTGAACATGATTTCGAAAAAAAAAACATTATTTTTGTTAAAGAAGTTTAATAATTTTCACCTCAAGGATTTAAAAAAAAATATACAGAATATTACCGACCCATATGAAACATTGATTTACAGAGTATACAAATAATTTATTTTGTATTTCAAAATCAAAAATTCACTGGTGTTTAACTACTTTTGAGGCTGTGTGTATATAAAAATAAATCGTGGTTTGTTCTATATGAATATTTCTTTCTGCGAATTTGTTCATATTTGCTACGAGAAGATTTAAGAAAAGAAAAGGTGGCGCTGTCGGCGGTCATTACATATGTCAGCTCATAATATGGTTGACTTTCTGATATTTTTATATATGGGGCATTTCATGTCAAGTGAACCAACTTTTGAAATCGATGTCTATCGGATAGTAATTCGGACACAATTTTTCAACAAGATCGGTCGAGAAATCTCTCTGTTAGAGGGGGTCAAAATTTGGCCAAGCATGTAACTTATTACCTAATGTTCTTAGCAAAATGTGTCCCAAATAGTTTAGATAGCTCTTTCTTCAATCTTTCGAAAAACAATATTTAAAAAGAATAAAAAATTTTAATATTTTTTTCCCCGAAATCAAAAACTTTTTTGACCCTTTTTTTCTTAAAATAAAGCTTAGATATTTTCCTTGAACACCCTTTTGGTTGCTTAGTGAATGCGAGTGGGATATCTATCAAAATAAATATTATATAACTCAAGACATCGAATTTTTAATTTTTTTTTTTGCATAATCTAACTTTTTTTTAAAATATCTCCTTTTTTAAATTTTTTTTTGCTCAAAAGAAAGCTTAGCTCCATTCCTTTAATATATTTTTGGACCCTTAGTGGGATGCGAGTGCGATATCTATCAAAATAAATATTTTGTAACTCAAGAAATAAAATTTTTAAATTTTTTTCCAACATGGGCCCTTTTTTATAAACATTTTTTTTGCTCAAAAGAATGCTTAGGTACATTCCTTTAAGATGTTTTTAGTCGATTAGTGTGATGCGATATCTATCAAAATAAATATTTTGAAATGCAAGACATACAATTTTTTAATTTTTTTTGCAAAATCGAAAATTTTTTCCAATATGGGCCCTTTTTTAAAATTTTACTTTTGCTCAAAAGAAAGCTTAGGTCTTTTCCTTTAAGACATATTTTGTCGCTTAGTGGGATATCTATCAAAATAAATATTTTGTAACTCAGGACATACAATTATTGATTTTTTTTTTGTAAATTCGAACTTTTTTTAAAAAATGTGCTGTTATTTTTTACTCAAGTTTCATTAAAATCGGGTAAAAATATATAAATTTCCCTATCTTTTCAATCGAAATTCCAAATATTGAAAAATGTGACCTGACCTTCACGATTTAAAGGTTAACGTTTTCCGATTTCAGTAAAACTTTCAGACCATATTTAAAATTACAATGGACTATAATATTATGAATAGATTTTTCTTAAGAAACTTTTATACATTTTAATTAAAATGTATAAAAGTCACCCCCAGTAACACGAAGTCTGGTTATGTTTTAACTAATAGTAATACTGACAGTTTTCATACAAAAATAATTTTAACCGACTGTATAACTATTAGTTAAGGCATAACCAGGTATTGACAAAATTCTGAAATTTGTTTAACAAAATTTTTAAAAATTTTAAAATGGAGATTCGAAACAGCCGTTTTTTTTGGCCATACCTGCGAATAGGTTAACGTTATCCTACGAAAACAAAAACTCATACACAAGTAAATACGAATATATTTTAAATAAAAATTAGCTTTTATTTTAATTTTTCTCAAAATATGTAAATTTTTATACCCTTCACCTTCGTGAGAAGGGTATATATAAGAGTGTCATTCGGTTTGTAATTTCTACATTTTTCATTTCCGTCCCTATAAAGTATATATATTCTGGATCCTTATAGATAGCGGAGTCGATTAAGCCATGTCCGTCTGTCTGTTGAAATCAATTTTCTGAAGACCCCAGATATCTTCGAGATCCAAATCTTCAATAATTCTGTCAGACAAAATCGGTCCACAAATGGCTGAGATATGAGGAAAAAACCAAGACATCCTCGATTTTTGACCTATATCCTATATCTGGATTACTAAGACATTAATATAGACAATATGGATATCTAATGATAGTTATTTCAAAGACATTTGCAACGACGTATATAAGACCATAGTAAGTTGGACCTACAATGGGTCAAAATCGGAAAAAAAATTAACCCGAATTTTTTTTTTCAAAAAAAATTAAAAAAACAAAAAAAAAAATTTAAAATTTAAAATAACAATCGAAAAAAATGTTCTTATAAAAAAGGAAAAAAACAACTGGAAAAAAAATTCAATTTTGTTTACCTAAAAATATTTAAAATTTTGAAGTATAATTTGGTGAAGGGTATATAAGATTCGGCACAGCCGAATATAGCACTCTTACTTGTTTTTCCTAAATTTCAAGTGGCCTGAACACGTTAATGATCTGGGGAATTTGTAATAACCAGGGAAACCAAAATATGCAAATGCATGTTTTTTCTGGTGAGTCTAATGAGCACATGGGTAAGATATTTACACGTTTCAGAACTATTTAAGAATTTTGGCATCGATTTGTTAGTGCATATTTTTGCATATTTTACCCTTAAATACATATTTTTGCATATATTTGTTTTAAGAGCATATTTATGTCATATTTTGCGTTTTTAGAGCATATTTTACTGTTTAATAGCTTATTTTGAGTTTATCAAAAACAAATTTTGTCATACTTATTTTTCGCTGTTGTGTTACAGGTTTTTAATTCCTTTGTTTAAAATTCAAAATTGAAAAATAGATGGCTTTTCACCAAAAAAAAAATTTAAAAAACAGAAATTTTTTTTTTTAAATTTAAAATAACAATTCGAAAATTTTTTTATCCAAAAAATTAAAAAACTGAAAAAAAATTTTTGTTCACCTAAAAATATTTAAATTTTTTATTTTGAAGTATAATTAGGTGAAGGGTATATAAGATTCGGCACAGCCGAATATAGCACTCTTACTTGTTTTAATATAAAATAAGCACTATTTTAATAATAGCTCCATCTAAATATCAAATTTTAGTTCTAATTCAAACTTAACCGTTCTAAGTGTTAAAGAAATATTGTCTTTTAAATTTGCTCCTGTAACATCAGTTGATGTCGAAAGAACATTTTCTATGTTTAAAAATGTTTTCAGATCCAATAGACAACGGTTTTTATTTGAAAATTTAAGTAAATTTTTTTTGGTTAAAAATTATGTAATAGTTTGTTTATTTAAGAGCATATTTTTTTAAATTTTAAGAGCACATTTTAAAGTTTTTACTGCATATTTAAAGCGCCTAAAACCCTTTTTTTAGAGCATATTTCCGGTTTCCCTGGTAATAACATTAACATTTTTTAACCAAATTTTGTTTTATATCTCATTACAACGAGAAGTACGTACACATTTCGATTATTTTGCATTCAATTGAAAAAGTATTTAGTTAGTAGCGTGATACAATAATTGAGAATTTATTTTCTACTGAGTGTACCTTATATTGTCGTGTCATGGTTAGTAGCAAAAATTTTATAAAAACTGAAAAATATTCATTAATATAAATAAATCTACATAGTTATTTCTGGAAAACAATGCAGAAAATTTACGAGTTTCACTTATTTATTTCATATAAATAGTAAAATTTTGCATATATCTGAACTTTGACCTCGATGCGCGTCCCAAAACCAAATTTTCTGCACTTAACTTTTAGTCCTAGTGCCATAATATTCCACCCGGCACTCTTTGTATTCTATACAAAAAATTGGCTGTCGCCCTATGGATATATATAGCGTTTGTGATTAATGTTGCTGAAATAGAAAACGCTGAAGTACAGCAGATAGATATGAAGAAACAAAGGATATAAAGGAGAAAGTTACGGGATGTCAGCAACCCACTTGATTTGCCACAGACTTTGTAAGTACACGATGAACATTTTTATTAAAATTGTTCATTCTGAAGGTTTGAGAAATATTATAGAGTAAATAAACCGGTCTTTCAAATATCTATTGGATGTGTTAACATTCAGCCAAAACGTAAGTCGTTTGCAGTTTCTCATTTAATTGTGGAAACTGCAAGCGAAGGTACGTAAGGTTCTGGCAGAAGTTGTAAATGTTTTTGAAGAACTTTTATGCTCAAGATGGATAACTCTCTACATTTTGTGCTACAACTCCTTTTGTAGCACAAAAAATATAAATTTTGTCATCACATTCTCACTTGTTTGACATTTGTAATACCTACTTTTTTCCAGGGAAAAGTTTCCCATTTAGAATAAGTGAAAAGAGAAAAAATTCCTGGGGAGATTTTGGAAAAAAACTCCCAGGGAATTCTTATTTACAATTGAGGAGAATATGATTTTCAGAAAGTGATTCTAAGTCGATCGGTATACTTTGGGTGTTGACCAATATTTTTGGGCGTTACAAGCATCTGCACAAACGCATTATACCCTCCCCACTATGGTGTAGGATATAAACATAGGTGACGCCATACGATAATCAATGTGAGAGTGAGACACAAGAATCTCGAAGGCAGCGAAAAATTGCTGTCTGATGACATTTAAGCGATAATGACTATGACGCGGGAGTTCTTTTTCGTTTCTCGAAGGCAGCGAAAAATGACTGTCTTATGACATTTAAGCGATAATGACTATGACGCGGGAGTTATTTTTCCAACTAGAGCTGAATTACGATTGATTAAATAACTTTAATTGTTTCTCATACATTAGCGACCTCTAATACTCAATGTTAAACCTATAGGTAAATAAAACACGGTATTTGTAATTGTAAAAGTATTGAAAAAATTGACAGGAAAAAATATGTTTGTATACTCGTAATTGCAAATGTACAAATTCTACCAGAAAATAATATAAATAAGACTAGTTCGTAAAGATATTTCTTATCATATAATCACAGCCTATACCTAGAAGAAAGAATCTATTTCATCATTATTTGTAATTGGTAGATTTGGTGTTACCACCTGCATTATTACACATTAAAGATAACACGACTATTATTGGTTGATTTTTTTCTAATTAGATTTAAATATTGAGTCATTAGTAAAATTTCTGATCGTTAAAACTAAGAGTTTGTGTCATAAAGGTTTTCTAAACAACATGTGCGACTGTTGTTGATTTCGTCATTATTAGTAAATAATGGTCAAGTAACGACTCTTAAATGAATTATGTCAAAACTACCTGCTAAGCCATGTTTTATGACCTACTGTGTGGACAATTGAATGGATTAAAGATTTTGTAAAAACATATTTGGAATCTCTACTGAAATAAATGGCTTATTCAAGAATTTCCGTTATTTTTGGAAAAACCCAGGTGTACAGAACATGTTAAATTTTGCAGTTTTAAATAGTCGTACATACTAAGTTTCCGTAATTTTACTTAGTTGATCTGCCAATTAAATTTGCGAAAATCTGTTTATTTTCCAAAGCTTATTTTATAGAAATTTCCCTTTACCGTAGAAACATTTATTCCAGTACTAGTCAGATTAACAGGGTTTAGTCAGTAATAGTCAGACATTTTGAGTACAGAAAGAATAAATCCTGCAAAACTGTCAAATATTTGAAGAAAACTAAAATCTAATCATCACAAATTGGTATTTTGGGATTTGTTATTTCCATTTTCAATGAAATTGACCACATTTATTACATATAATGAATTCCATAAGACATCACAAACATATACTCCTTACCCCCAGTAACACGAAGTCTGGTTATGTTTTAACTAATAGTTATACTGACAGTTTTCATACAAAAATAATTTTAAACGACAATATAACTATTAGTTAAGGCATAACCAGACTTCATGTTAATGGGGGTTAGAGTTATATGGGCATTTCCATTTTTTTTTTTTTTAATTTTATAAAACCTCGATTTTAATTTTAGAAAAAATTAAAAAATTTAGGTATTGTTTAAAAGTGTTGGTGTTAAATATAAAAAAAAATAAAAGTAGGACTTCTTTTATTTTTAGTCAATTTAACTAGTTTAGTCAATTTAACACTTTTAAAGATAATTAAAAAAATAAATTTAAGGTGCAGAACATTTCCAAAAGTGCATAAATGCATTTTTTGAAAATATTTTTTAATCAAATCAGTCATAAGAGGACATAATTATATTTCAAATGCATCTTAAATTAATAATATCTAACTACACTTTCATATAACACTAGTAGTATGTGTTACAGCTAAGTAAATTTTATTGATTTAAAAAAAAATATAACGTAAGATTTTCGAAATTAAAATATGAAAATTATATTTTTAAATTCTTCGTTATATCTTTGCCTTTTACAGTCGGATCTTAAAGTATGATATATCAATGTTTTTGTCTCGAGAACATCAATGTCTGCTTCCGTTCTAGTATTTATGCACCAGATCTCAGTTTCTACCACTCTAATGTCAGACAATTGGTATTTTCGAGACAGAAGCAAAATCTTCTAAACAAACGGTCCGATTGAAATGATGAAATTCGCCAATTTGACGCTAACTTATTATAGGAAAAACAGTTAATTTTTGTTTATTATTTTTTTAAAAATAAATAAATTTGGTTTCGGTCTTGAGATTGTATTCTCTAACCAATTTTATTTACTGCTGTTTTACTAAAAAATAAATTATTATGTATAATGGTTACTTTCACTTTATTTCGATCTAGTTTTGATTTTTACCATTTCTGATTTTACTTAAATCGTATATGGACATTTTCGTGAAATCTCGGACATTTTTGGAACGCATCATTTGATTTTAACGTACGTAGTGTCTTTTGAAAGGATTCAATTTTATATTTACAAAAACTTATTTTATAAAAATAATACATCCTTGTAAAACGACCTCAAACATTGTAAAATGTCTTATATCCTTTTTATTTTCTTAAATTACACTATATAGACAACGGAATTATAATTACTATGCGAAAATTACAAAACTGGATTCCAATGGGTTCAAAAGTTAGGGTAGTTTTTCTATAACAACTTTCACAATTTTCTATGAAAAGTAGTGCATTTAGGTGCAGGAATAAAAATATAAAAAAATCCTTAGACCTTCCTCATATTGTTCTAATTGAGATAATAAAAGCTAAAATAAATCGAATTTACGTTACGCAAAATATTGGAGATCAAAGGTCACAAAAAATCTAGCTAATAATACGCGCTTAAAAAAATTATTACACAATTTATACAAAATAAAATTTTTTACATCTTAGTTGAATATCATTTTTGTATATCATCAAGCGTTTTCTAGTTATTTCTAATGTATTTTTTTCTCATTTCCCTGTAGTAATGAACACGTCATAACATTTTAAAATCTCTTTCGTCTCAGAATAATTTTCTAGACCATAGTGCAATGGGGATACAAGTTTTCTCCTATATTTGACAAGTAAAAATTTGGGTAAATTACAGATTAGAAACATATTAACATCTACTATTTAAATCGTATTCTGAAATCTGAAATGGCATGATTTGTTGAAACTGTTGAAACATTTAAGAAATAGTAAAATGGCATAAAACATTCAAAGCCGTTTTTCACGAAACGTCTTTCTTTGAATTATGACGTAGTTGCAGCAAATGATATGTACTTCAATTTTGAACATTTATATATTTGTGATTTCAAAAGATATAAGATAAATAATAGAAGGGATATCGTTATATTAGATATTCGAATAAGTATTTATGAATCTAAAGGTAGCGTAACCACTTTTTTAGCACAACTTTTTTTTGACGTGTTTACTCTAACAAGTGTTTTGTTAGATCAAACAGCATCAAATAAAATAAAACTAAATGTGTTTGTTTTGAATCATCCTAAGTAAAATAAGTTTTTGAAATAAATAAAATAATTCAAATATATTTTATTTACGTCTTTTTCGTAAAATATTTCTCATGTGTGACCCTACTTAAGAATACTTATTATTTTGGAAATTCTAAAATCTTTTTTAATCGTATTTTACTATTTTTCTTCCAATTCAATATCAATTTTTTTTGAACTTGACAAATATGATGAAATATTTAGCCATAGAGAATTATATACTACGTTTATACGAACGGCTTATTCGCAAATAACAATATTGCAATTAGAAAAAAATGCCGCATAAACAGTGAATTATTTTTTTATTTGCGAATAGCTAACTCACGAAAACAATTCCTGATTAACGACACTATTTGCAAATAAGATATTAAGCATTGTCATATGTTTTAACGCTTTTAGTTTATTAAGACGTTTTTTAAATATTTCATAGCGTTTTGGAATTAATTGGATTGCAAGACGGACAAGAATTTTTGATTCTATAATTTTTACATTTAAAAAAATAAAAAATGTATCATAATTTATTCAATAAAAGAGCTACCAAATAATTAAATTTTACCATCCGGCATCACATAAAAACAAGAATTTTCCGTAACCAATGTGACATATAAACAGTGAGTTAGTTAATTGCAAATAATTTTTATTTGCGAATAGGCTACGTATAAACGTAGTAATATATAGAGACGAGACACTACGATTTGTCAAACAAAACTACAACAAAAAATATGTTTGATACAACAACAAAATACATTGACTAGCATGTATTTTGTTGTTGCGAGAGATAGGTTTTTGACAACAGACTTAGGTTTTTGACAATTACGTCTCGTCTCTATGTTACCCAATGTATTTAGCTCTGTGTTTTGTTAAAGTAAGTTGTGCCTATATTCGTTTAGGATTACGGATTAGGGAACATGTTAAATTTAATAATCTGGAAAAAAAATAAAATAAAGAAAAGAATCATCACATAAATAAAATTGTACGTGATTTTCAACAGGAGATTCGTAAGTGTGTTTCGTGTTTTTTCATCATTTAATATTTTTGCAAATTTTTTTTTTGCACGAATTAATACATATCGAAAAATGTATGGATGTGTGCTTTGTGTTTGTAGAATTGTATGTGCATATGAATGTGCATCTTTCAAAAGTACGGGGGTAATTTAAAAAGTGCTTTTAAAATTAAAGATTAAGTTTGTTTCTGGCAAGTGCTACATATCAGGACAATATTTATTGACTGCTTCAGACAAATTGATGGATATTTTCTGGGAAACCTTATTGTTAATAGAATATTTTCAAACACTTGGCAAAAAATCTACTTATGAATAACATACATTCTGATAATTTACTAAAAATATCAAATTTTGTCAAAACTTGACTATATATTGGGGTTGTAAATTATTCGAGTTTTATTTTAATCGAATAAAAATTCATAATTTTTTATTATTAGAGTGATCTATTAATTTGAAAAATTTCCTCGGTTATTTGAACGTTACTGGTTAAATAAAACCTTTTCAGAATGTTATAGCAAGTTTTACTAAAATCGAACAATTTAAATCGAGAATGTCAAAAGTTAAATTTTGCAATATGGGCAATTCCACGCGAATCGCTACCACGACTGAAAAACAAAAACCCTTGAAACTTGTTTTCAAGATGATTTGAATAGGAGAAAACACTAAAATGTGTATTTAGAGCTTATTAACACATTTTATTGGAAAAAATAATAGTTTAAACTGGCTATATTTAATTTTTTAATTTAATTGTTAGGCAGTTTTAGGCTAAAATTGCAGTTAAAACTAAGCTCCCAATTGGCATATAGTGTATTTTTTCTATTATTTTTTTTAGTTTTTGTATACATATATTTACAGAATATATATTGTTTTATTATAAGAGAAAAATCTGTCACGTACGGTATGTATTATTTTAAAATATAGTACCTTCTGAATGGAACATAAATACCAAATTATTTTTCAGATATTTTTATTTTTGCAAAATCTATTCCACTCTATAGGCGTACAAATGTTACGTACGATGATATAGAATTGCCCATATGTAAATAATGTTTTGTTATTGGTGTGTTAATCCAAAATCGATTAAAAAATTATGGCAGAAAGTCGGTTCTTTTCAAATTTTCAATGTAACCATCTTGGAATAAAATTATAAAATATTCGTTTTTTAATTATAACTTGAAAATGAAACGATTAATCGACATTTATTAATCGATTAAGTTTTTAACTAAATTGAAAAAATATATTTTTTCCTCGATTATTTGAATTATTTTTATTCGAAAGACAACCCTACTATATATAGCAAATTTTTGGAAACTTTACTATAAATAGCTAAATTTTGTCAATATTGTAGTGCTGTATCTAAGCAAAAAAAATAAATATTAAATTTAAACTTATCTAAGCAAACCTTGTTTCGTCAGTTTTGTTTTTTTTTTTTTTTTTGAAACAGACTACATACAACACATACATATGTATTTAGACCGCGAAAAACTTGCATTCTTTTGAATTTCACCAGAATGTGTTTTTCTTATATTTTTAAAGAACTTTCCAGTAGTCCCTAATATGAATGTATGTGCCTATGTATTGAATTAAATAATTTCTCTGTTGAGTCTTTAATTTTTTTTTGTGTTGTGTCCCTTTTTTATTGTTTCGTATTTTTATTGTGCTGAGTTGTGTTTTGTTTTGTTCAGTTCTGTTCTGTTGTTGTTTTTATGACCGACCGACCACATGCGTCCTCAGCCGTAGAACACAGAGTCACGTACACCATTAATGAAAAGATCTCAACAAAAATCAGGCACAACCGGCTAGAGGTGCAAATCGTATTGGAAGCAGATATGTATCTACATACATATGTAAAACTATCGAGGAGAATGGGTCCAAAGGAAAATAAAGGTAATACATCCATGCATCTGTATGTAAGTAAATGTGGATGAAACAGGTTTCCAGGGGGAACAATAAAATAAACTAGAGGTAAAACAAAAACTCCATCAAGTAAATACGAAGCACAATAACAAAACGGAGTACATACATATGTATGTATGTAGTTCTATCAGCTGATGGAAAATAAACGGCAACAACAAAAACAAAAGAAATAAGTAAAAATCAAGTTACTTTGACTGACTTTCGACCGTATACTGCTACTCCTCCCGTAACTTCACATCCTTACAAACATGGATACACACCAATATATACCAATACATGCAATTAATTTCGCTACCTGAATTAATGCTGAAATACATACGGAATAGAGTTGAATACATAGCAGGAATTAAAAACTAAGGGGGAAAACTAACTCACGTAGCTACTCATAAAATCTTTCTTGTAAATGCACATACATACATCCATAAAATGTATCTCATATTTTTACCACTTTAACTCATTCTCTTAACCACTCTTTGCCACCACCAAATACTCTGACAAGAGAGTCGACCCAACGAGAACTTCACTCAATTCGGTTGCTTTAAGCAGGTATACGAAATAAATGAGCATAAAAGTATCTGAGAATTGTATGATGAAAAAACCGTCTCATATTGTGTTGAGTGAAAATGAATCGTATAAATAGCGTTGTTGTGTAGCCGGTTTGTTATAGTAGCTTCGATACATTGCTGAGATACAGATACAATTAGAAAGAAATTCAAACGAAAGTGTTTTGATTTTAAAATCAGCCATCTGTTTTAGAAATTTAACGTATTTTTCTGCCGTTGAAAAATTAACACAACAAGAAGAGTTCTAGTTTTGAAAAATTATACAAAAAAAAATATTAAATAAATTTGCCATTTTTTAAATGCTGCAAGAAATTTGTTAACGGACCTTTTAAGTAAGGAAAAGAAAAGCCATTAAAAAGTGATAAATAATTTGCAAGTAAAAGGAAATAAACGTGCTGTGATCAATTAAAAACGTTAACAAAACAATAACTTGAAAACCACACAAGTTAAAGCAAATAAAAAAATTTAATAAAAAGACAGCAAAATTGTGATATTATTTTGTCAAATTCAAATCCTAACAAATTAAGGTTTTGGCAATAATTTGTTTTATTTTTTTTATAAAAAAAAGTGACAACAAAAAACATTTGGAAACTACTAGAAGTTTCTGGAAATAAAAATTTGAAAACAGTCGTTCAACAACAACAAACACATTTGTTTGAACAAACTAAAAACAACTACAACAACATGAAAATGGAGATTTTGGCAGTACAACAATTATACCATCCATCAGATTTCAACGGACTTGGGTCTAATAAAATAAAAGGTAAGTTCAAACAAGCAACAACAAAAAGCTTCAAATTAATTTGAAAATAGTTTGAGATGGAAACAAGAATAATGTTTCGAATTTTGGAGAATGATGAAATTCAAAATTTTATGACAAAACGTGCTAAATTAATAATAATTTCTAGAAATTTTAAAAATCAATAGTAGATTTTAAAATATTTTTTTTTATTTTTTATTAAATCTGAAGAAAATGATTAAATTTAAAACTAGCTACTAGCTAGTGAATATATATTTTATTGTGTTCCTATTTAATTTAAAATAATTAACATTAAAATTTTGCCGACGGTAAATTGTTTAATTTACTTCCGTTTTATTTTTCCTCATACTCGCTCTCTTCCTCTCCCTTCTTTCTTATAAAATTCTTAAAATAAAATACTAATTGACTTGTTCATTTGAAGAAAAAAAAAGTAAAAAAAAAACTAATCGCTTCAATAAAACCTTAATTTTAAATAATTAAGACTTTCTCTCACACAATGTGTATTCTCTCACCCTGCATGCAATCAACCCCTGAGTCATAATGCATAAACGTTTTTGATTGTTTTTATACGTTTATACGTTTTGAAACGTTACATTTTTATATCTATACGTTTGGCTTGTTGTCAAGCGCTTCAAAAACGCTTCCAATGTGTGTAACGACCTCGACAATAAACAGCTATAGCTATAGCAGGCAAGCAGTCCGTTAGTCAGTCAGTCATTCAGTCAGTCGTTCAGTTAGAGCAAAAGAAAAATAAAAATCAATTGTTAGCATGTGAGCTGACTGAGGAGCGAGCTACTTTCAAAACAGCAACAAAACACAAAGTACATAAAGAAAAACGTGCTACGTGCGTTTTTCCACATACACACATATTCGAGAATTAATTGATTTCATGTTTCCATTCAATGACTACTTACATATTTCTTTTTTATTTCACATTTGTTTAAAGCAAAAAAAAAAAAACATTTTATTAATTTCCAATTTTCTTTTTATTTTTTTTAGATTGGACATCACCCTTAACACCGCCACCAGAGGCCTCAACAAAGGCCACCACAAATTTACCTTATGCCCAAACAAATACTACCAACAAGATCAAGAACAGTATTAACAATCAGAAAAACAAACGTTTGTCGGAAAGCAGCAGCAAACGCAATTCCCCAGCCGTGGCCACCAATCAAAAGCCAACTTTGAACTCCCTAAAACATGACGACAAGAATGTCTTCTACTGTGAAGATTTGGATGCTACACAAGTTAATGACTTGTCATTACGTTTGCTGGACGAATTAAGATTGGCCAAGTCGCGTCATCTGTCGTGTACGGAAGTGTCATTGCCCTGTGATCTAACGCCACGCATAGCCGTCGAGATATTGCGTTTGAGCGATCGCGAACCATGCGGTCTTAGAGGTTGCACCATTTACATAGAATTCGAAGATGAACCGAACAACTCCAGACGCATTGCCTCGCTTAAATTGGACTCGGAAACGGTGTCGACTTTTGAAATCTACTTGACACTGCGTCAAGATCATCGCGGCTGGACCTCTCTACTGCCACAATTCATGAAGAGTTTGTCGCGCACTATTACCATCAGTCCCGAATTTATCATCACAAAAAACAAGCTGTACTCTCCTTTGGCGAGTACAAGTTATAGTTATACCAGTTCCAAAGCCATATCAACACCCACCGCGTAAATTTCTCAATTATGCCTGTTGTGTACTTATGAATATGTCTTGAGGTGTTTTATACTTATTAAGAAATCATACCCACCCACCCTCTACATAACATCCACCACATCACATCACAACACCCACCCACCCTTCATCACATTACTGTTGTTGTTTTTGTGATACGAACTCAACAAGCCACCAAAATCCTACTCTCCCACCAACCCTACGAAGCTATCATCGTAATCAAAAAATCTCAGCAAATCATTTAGAATTTTGAGTTGTATGGCTTCAGACATTTTTCTCTATGTCGTGAAAATAATATATCTCGTATCATTTCCTTAATAAAAAATTCTGTTGAATTGAATTTAAATTTAAGTCGAATATTTTGTTAGATGATAATCATCATAATGATTATTATACCATGCGTATAATAATTTTTTTTCTTCTTGTAAATGACCCGTCGAGTTAGAATTTAAACGTACGATCGATTGATCGATCGATCGTCCATTATTCTTCACTTAACTTTAACTCAAGGCCAATTATTATCGTATAAAACTCATGAAAATAAGAATGTGATAACTTATTAAGATGCTAAGTTTTTTTATTTTTAATTTTATCTATATTTATAAAATAATATTTGTATATCGTAATTATATATCTTTATAATCTTGAACGATTTGAAGATGAAACAATGAAATGTGTTAATTAATTTAAAAATTACAACCCTCAAGAACATCAAAAATATTTAGGTGAAAAGTATTGAACACTATGTGTCCAATTACAATTCCAAACAAAGAATTTTTAAAATTTTTTGTATTTTTATTTATTTAAGAAATATTCTTCTACTTGTATGTATTTTTTGTCCAAATAATTTGTGAAAGAAAATCGAAAAAAAAACTGCGATATCCTGCATACAAATGATTGTGTGCATTTAGTTTGTAAATTGAAATTGAAACTTACGAAAACAAAAACTCATTTCTCTTTATTTAATTTTACTTTTGTACTTTTCTTTAATTATTTAATAATTTTTTAAAAGAATTCATATTGTTCTCATTCATTTTAAAATGATATTCATTCATAATGTTTTTTATTTTATTAATTTTTATTTTGTTTGTTTGTTCATTAATATATTCTAGTTTTAAAATAATGTATTTATTTATGTATATGCGATAACAAAATACAAAAAACCATAAGTTCTTTTAAAAATTTATTAATTTTTAAATATAAATCATGTATTATTTTCTTTTTTATACGAATATATTTATAAAAAAACATGTCCTCAACAAATAAAAAACAAACAAAACGAAAAACAAATATGTATTAAAAATGTTAAAATCTAATATATTTAAATGTAAACAAAAACAAATCAAATGTTTTTTTTTATATAAAATGTATTTAAAACAAAAATGATCTTAATTTTGTAACCAAAAAAAAAAACAAAACAAAAAATTATACCGAAAAAAATAATAAAAAAATATTCGGAAGTTGTTCGATTAGAATCTTTGGATTCTAAAAAAATAATGGATGAATGTATTAAACAAAATTCGAAATATGTTTGTTGACTTTTATTTATTGAATTGCTTAATGGGGGCGGAATTTTAAATCTTGGCCAAAAGTTGTCAAGTAATCATGAGATTTCTAATTATACTTTACACTACCGTAGTGGGAATGGCATTATGTGTTTGTGATGATGTTTGAAACCCCTAAAAATGTTGGTCCTATGCTCACTTTAAAGTACATAGATATACTAATTTAGATGATAATTTGATGGAATTTATCTAACGATTCTTTTGTGATTTTTTAACAACTTTTAATTTTGACCATCTACTTACATGTCCGAATATCGCAAAGTGATGAGTTTGAGTCGGATAAGGATCTGTCTTCATATTTCAGTTAACTTCAACTTTGTGACATACTCTCGGAGGAAACTCCCATTGTATCTTCTTCATTGTCGTGATCGTAAGCCTTTTGCGTCCACCAAACAAATTTCAGCCACCAGCGAAGCGAGTCCAGCCTTTTCCCTTTATATTGCGTTTCCAAGGGCATGGCCACTTGATGGAAGCGATCGCCATGTTCATCCGAATCTGAGGCTATCTGCTTGCTGAAGTATTCGAGATGGTGATGCAAGAAATGATTAACAAAGTTTATAAAAATTATAAAAAACAAGTAAGAAAGTATGGTCGGTCAAGCCCGACCATATAATACCCTACACTAAGTAAATGAGCAAACAATTTTTCTTTTCAAAAACATCAAAAATTAATATTCGTGAGTGAGTGATTTTCGGAAGTGGGCCTTATATGGATGGTCGTGTGATTTATGTCTATATGAATATTATTTATGTTGAATTTTGTGTGTATACCAACATTTTTAAGAGATTTATGGACGTTAAAGTGATTTTCGGAAGCGGGTCTATATGGGAGCTATGACTAATTATGGACCGATCGTAACAAAACTTGGTGACATGAATTTTGTGTATATAAACCTTATTTGGAGCGGAATTTGTGGAGATACTTGTATAAATTAAACATTTATAATCGATAAAGTCCAATTTCGGGAGGACATTTGTATGGGGGCTAGGTGAAATAATGGACCGATTTCAGTCAGTTTCAATAGGCTTCGTCCTTGATCCAAAAAAATAATATGTACCAAATTTGATCGAAATATCTTCAAACGTGTGTCCTGTACTTTGCGCACAAGGTTTACATGGACAGACAACCAGCCAGCCAGACGGACGGATATTGTTTAATCGACTCAGAAAGTGATTCTGTTCGGTATAATTTAAGGTGGGTGTTAGAGTAATATTTTTGGGAGTTACAAACATCTGCACAAACGCATTATAAAAATTTTGGTCATAAAATTTGGCCATACCTTGGTCTATTTTTTTAAATATAGGGCACACTTTTAGACCGAATGGACTCGATTTTTTTTTGTTAGTTAGACAATTAAATTACTAATAATATACAGACGATTTCAGAGCTATATCAGTTATGAATCTAAAAATATATGATTTTCAATTTAAAAGTTAAATAAATTGAAAAGGTGACTTAGCTCATTTTTTATTAAAAAAAAGAACATAGAAAAAGAACAATTTATTTGTTTCTATAAAGTTTCTTTACGGAAAACATTTTGGTATAAAAAACAAGTCCTATTTTTCGAATATGTCGCACCTACGCCCTTTGGAATTTGACATTTTTTTTATAAAAATTAAAACTTTTGGCCACATGTTCTAAAATCCCAAAGCTGGAATCAGAAAACGGAAAGCAGTTTTGGAAATCTTGATATGTTCCCTATTTATCCCCAAAGTATTTTCACAGCCCCGAAGGAAATGTGGACTCTAAAGGCAAAATTTTAAAAAATACCATTGTTGGGATTTTCGCTCCAATTTTGAGGAATTGCGGGATTCCCTTTGACCTTTTGACAAATTTTTTTACAATTTGTTATTTAGAATGACAAATTTAAAAAACGTTGAATACTTCGTTGAGTTTTGATAATAAAGATTTTATTCACCCTTATCATGGTTGGCGTAAACGTCCTACGCCTACGACAGTTTCGTACCAGATTAAAGATAAAATGAAAACTGTTTCTTTAGTCTAGTACTAAACTGTCGTAGGCGTAAGGCGTTTACGCCAACCACGATAAGGGTGATTATATATTACATATTTATTGAGTTTATAAATTTAAAATTTGTATCAAAATTTTTAAATTTGGAGTAGTTATAACCAGAATATTCCATAATATTTATATACATATAATTCTATATATGTATAAAGAATATGTAAATTTTACTAAAATCGAAGAACATTAATATTAATCTAAGCTACATATACTGTTAGAAACCGCTTTGTGTTTCCAATATTTGTAAAACAAGCAATTTTTATGAATTTTTATTTAGAATACATTAACCTATATATAATACACTTCGGGTCAAAATTATTAATATGTCTACATTAAAGCGATTTATTTCAATTAAAATATTCCGTTTTATGAGTGTCTTTGTCGTGTCAATAACCAGTCGTTTAAATTGGACAAAATTTCAATATAATTATTTGACTTTTACCTAACTAATACATAATAAATTTGATAAAAATTATAATATTTATCAATTTAATGAAAATTGAATCTGGAGGAAAGGCATGGTTGTAGCAAATATGTATATTATGATTTATGCAATTATAAATGTTTATCGCAAACAACGTAATTATTAAATACATATTATTCAATAATATCTTAATTCCACCAATAATAGTTTGATTTATAAATGGTCTTCCAATAAGTACTTCCGAACTTTGACAGTTTATAGCGGCCATATTGTTGATGCTACATCTGTCAAATTGGCTGTAATTTATTCAGTTTGCTTTGCCAAATAACCATGGACGGATATAGCGTTATACAAAACGGCCAAATTATAAAAAATATTTTATCGAAATTGGTATTCTGTTCGGGCAACGATCCGCTCTCTTCGGGACGAACGATTTGGAGGTGATGTAAACTGGCCACCGATATCGTGTGATTTGACCCAGTTAGAATTTTCTTGATGGGGTTTCTTCAAAACAACAGCATCCGCCAATGCCTAAATAACCCATGCCAAATTCAAATTCAGCGGGATTTATACGCCAGAGTCATGGAAAATTGGATGATGATATGAGGAGGCGCAGAACAAAAGGTACTTTTTCGCACACTTCAAATTTTTGGGAAAATGAGTTTTATTTTTTTCGCCCCCCTAAAAAACTGCATGAACCTGGAAATGGTAACAAGTTTCTTACTTATCAATAGATACTGCCATAAGTCACCACATTAAATGTTAAGGATGTTTGATATAAAACCATTTTGATATCGGAAAAATATCCTTTTGTTAAAAAATAACGAATAAAAGTACGTTTTAAAATATGTTTTTTATGCGTTTTTTTTTTAACGATAATATTTTAAATGAATGTTTTTAATCCTGATCTAATATATAAACAAATTAGACATTGAAATTAAATATTTTTTTTCGTTTTATACTAGTGTTGTACGTTTTGTTAAGCACAACTTTTTTTAGAACCCATTTACTTAGTAATAAAATTAAAAAACATTTTTCTGACTTGATTGTTTCTAGAATATTTCAACCCAAATATTATAAAAATAAAAAGAAACAATTTTTGAAAAGATGCGAAAAAGTACCTTTTGTTCTGCTGATCCTCATATATACCATACATAATGGGGCATCGATTGGTCCTTGAATGAATAAAAAAATTTATTAAAATTTAAAGATACGAAGCGCTTAAGAAAGACACTTTATTATAATTAACGCCATCAGCGCAAAAGTGGTGTAACACACATTTATTTTGGCTTTTCTGGTGTTACATACAGTCCTTATATTACCAATATCAATACAAAACTGGGGTAAGCTACCTTTTGGTATTCAAAAGCAGATGGAGCTGAAAAAATCGTGTTTGCACAGACCATAATATAACAAAGTTATGTAGCAAAAGTGATGCAAGTTGAATATACCACTAAATAAATATGATCCCAATTTCGGGATCATATTATGTTATTATATGAGGTTACACATTAGTAAATTAGTATAATTAGTAAGAATCATAATATAATTTGTCAGCAACCATAAAATCCAATCATAATATGACGCATAATGCATAAGCAATTATTTTCTATTGTTGTATTGTAGTTTAAAGGAACTTAGCTTTTTATTTATTGATATTCATAATTATATAAGATTATAAGAAGTATCACATTTAGTCGTTTTCTCCTGTTTTATATGATCACATAATGAAAAAAATGTATTTCAAAAGAATTGTTTCATAAAACTCATTTCTCCCGAATAAAATCGCGAGTTTTTAATATTCAAAAGTCGATTTAAACAATATCTGATTCATACTGGAGCAACTAAAACCGGAAAAGGCTAACAGTATTTCGTGTTTGTCTGATGCATTAAAATTTTGTGTATATAAATCTGCTTTACTTATGTGTATCTTTCCAAAACATTAAACCAGTTTCTTGGCCAGAAACTTTATTTAATCATTTACATATAAGTTAATTATGAAAAAACCAGTCTTAACCTTCTTCATTAAGATTGCTTTGTCTTCAAGTCAGTAGGTAAATCATGTCAATACGAACATGAATTAAATGTGTTTTTGTATTTAAATGCAATGTTGTCATTTAAGCAATTTTACAATTAAAACTAACGATTATTGCTAGAAATCGTAAATGGTTTATTTTTTAAAATAAGTATGTACTAGAATCACTATCAAGATTAGAATCGAACTCTAACATAAAATGTAATATCTGACCGGATTGCAAATTTAAGGTTAGGAAAGACAAAACAGAACACCTTTTCAAAATAGAATTAGTCCTTGGAAGCCACTATTGTTTTTATATTTTTATAATTAAATATTATTTAAGCAATAATATTAATTGCTGTTTTTTTTTTGGTAACAATAGTTTTGAATCTAAATGGGCAACATTTAGTGCTTCACTATTTTAAGCGATTTTTTTGAACATTGTTGACATCACAAAAATCAATGTTGCATCAATAAATAAATCAATAAACATCATCATTGTCAATACTAATCGTTAATTTATTGTACTGTATTATTTATTCTATCTTGTCGTACGTATTGTGTTCAGTTGAATTGGATTATCTGGAAATGTTGACTAGTTAGTTAATACCTAGTAAATAGTACATAGTATATATAAAATTTAACGGCATACGTGATCATATCCGTCACATATAGTAGTCGGACGGACTATTCCAAAATGTGACTAATGAAAACAAATAATAAAGCAAATTCAAGTTTTCACGTCACAGGTCACAGAGAAATATGTATTTATTAGAAACAAATACTAAAAAGCACACAAATAGAGCGAACGAAATTTTGTGAAATTTTTTAGCGTCTAGTTTAAACACTGAACAACAGCACCAGCGTATGGTTTGTTGTGGTTAGATGATGATGATGAAATTTAATATTAAAATTACTGCTGAGGAGGATCATTTATTAATTGTTTTCTGTTTGTTGAAAAGCGTTTGTTTTATTTTTTTCAGTTGACAACAAACGATTTAAAATTGAACTTGAAGTTGATGTTTAAAATATTGGTGGATGATGACACGTCATCCTCATTATTTTGATGACGATCGGATCGTTGTGTATCATCAGCGTCATGATCATGATAAAGAAGAAAGGCATTGCTTTTGGTTTTGTTTTTTAGCTGATAAGTATATAGTATGTAGGTATTGGTAGTACAACAAATTGAATTGAACGAAGAGGCCAACGAATGTATGTACATGAAAGCGGTTGTAGTGAATGGTGGTGCATCATCACCACACTATCAACCACCAACAACTACCGCCACAACAATAGCAAAAACCACAAGTAAGAGTGTTATATTCAGCTGTCTCCGAATATTATATACCCACCACCAATATATCATATCAGAAAATCATTTATCTGGTTCACACGATTTGGTTAGTTTTATATGTATTTTCAATTACTGGAAAATATCATTGCTAGATGCTAGTTGCCCAAACAAAGATTATCATATATTTGGTCCAAAACATTTTAATGAGTCAATCTAATTTGGATTCATAAGTTAGCTATTAGCAATATTTTGAGCTATAACCTATCTCAATAACGATATTTAGAAGTTGTATTTATTTTCGAAAGTGGATCTTATGTGGGAGCTATGACCAATTATAGACTTATCATCACAAAAGTAGTATGATTTTTGCATACGACTGATCTGTGTAAAATTCTAGTTAATTGATGCCGACATTAGGAAGAACAATTTCTATGATTTTCAATAATATGTATGGTTATGCCGACTTGACAATATATTTGAAGAAAATGAGTTTACCTAATAGTCGGCACAGTTTTAATTGAGTATTTAAAGAACTGCCGAGTATAGGATATAAAGCATCCTGAAGTCGTAAGAGAAGGGACGATATCGGTATTAGGTACCAGTAATAAACATGGTGTTCCGCGTTCATATTGCAACATATTGCAAGCTGCTGACGTGTTTGAACCACAAAAAAGGATGAAACCCATAAAAGTGGAAATTGAAGCTGGAAAATAATAGTGAAATTCTTACTAAATCAAAATTTGTTCCTCTTCTTTACAATAAACCTGGAAGGTACCATTTGGGTATCCAAAATGTACCTTCCAGGTTTAATCCTGACAACGTTAATTACTCTAAATTTGCCAAAAATCATTTGGAGTTATTATTAGGCGATCAGGCTGAAAATGAGTAAATACTTAAAGAAACAGATATTGATCTAGACATTGAAATAATCAACCGAATAGCGACTAATTTACATCAACGTGGAATTGATTCCGATGTCATTATTAAAGACTAGCTGAACGCCCTGCTCGGCTTCGCCCGGTAGCTATTTGCTAATGTTAGTTCTTCAAGTTTCTTCAAAAAATTTCTCTTATTAAGAAAAATGAGAAGTGAAAAGGAGGCAATATATTGCAAATTAAAATGTGCGAATTTTCCTTATAAGAATATTATAAGGACCCACAATAGATATATTTTTTGGTTCAACGACCAATATTTCGATATGTTACAAACGGAATGATAGAATCAATATACTCCATATTTTTGGTGATGAGTATAAAAACAGTAATTACAACAACTACACTGGCAGCAACACAATTTCAGAAAATTAAATGAGTTTGTTATAGCGGTAATTGCAATGACAAGGTTCTGTTTTTTTTTTATTTTTTTTTTTAATTTGAGTCGTTGTAATTTCTGCTTTTATGAACACACAATGCGGTTACAACAACAGCAAAAGTTGAACAACGGCAACAACAACATATGAATATAATAAAAAAAACAGAAATATCAACGTTAGCAACAGTAACAATAACTGAAACAGCAACAGAGAGCACTTCACTAAATGTTGCTGCTCATATTATTAACTGACAGACTATTAAAAGTTTGTTGTTTTCTTAGTTGTTGTTATTATATGCAAGTCAGTACTAAATCTGTTATATGCCTTCTTTACTGTTGTTGTTGTTGTTATTGGCAATACCCTACACCAATAATAAGTGGAAATTTTACAAATTGAAATTTTTTCAATGCCTTCTTAGAAATAGCCGTATAATTAATTATTTATTATTATACATAGAACTGCTTACTTTCATGAGCACATTTGGTTTTTCCTGCTAACGGCTTCTGTGAGATTTATGTCATTACTTGTAACTAGTCTTGGTTATATTAAAGTAATGGCATATTTATAAGCAGTTGTGGAAAGTACTTGCCTCCAATGACGTCGCTGTTTTAAAATAATGAGTTAACATGTTATTGTGTAAGTAGTGAATGATTTAGCATTTCAGCACTTTTTTTAATTTAGACAATTTCAAGTTCAATCTTTATTGATATCCATACGTGAATTTCATTCCGTTTCATCCAGTTTTTAACTTAAAAACGAATGCATGAATCTTAAAACTATTCGTTACATATTAACTACATACATAGGTATTTTCCAAGAAAAAATTCAATCTGTATTTCCATCTAAGCTACATTGTTTTTAAAATATCCATTAAATTCCCACTTAATCTTAATCTGGTATTTTTTTCGAGAATTATAAAAACCGGTTAACCGATAAAAAAACGGGTAGTCGATTTATTCGAAACCGGTCAGTTTTTCAAAAAGAAAATCTATTCCACTCTATAGGCGTACAAATGTCATGTACGATGATATGGAATTGCCCATATGTGCTAGGTATCAGCACATATTTGGTAATTGTTACCCATCGCTATTGATTCGAAATTAATGTCAAGTTACCTTTTAGATAAAATTGCTGGGAATTTTACTATACTGGCATAAGTAGGGTATTATATGGCCAGATTACACTGGTATATTTTCATACTTATTTTTTTTTTTGTTTAATATAAGAAAAAGAGTTATGATACATGTACTAACATAAATATGAAGGAACTATAACAATACGACGATGCATCGCGATGTATTGAAAACACAAACCAACTTATGCACTCTGTATGTTCATACCCAGCTGTTTTAAAAGTAACAGCTGAATACACTGGTAACCTTCCAAGTATTAGGGTTCTATACTTTTTGCTGAAAAAATTTTTAGTCGAAAAAAAACAATCGATTAAGTTATCTCGAAAGTCGATAAAAGTCGACTTTTTAGATTGTTAATTATTGCGATTTTGATTTGGCCAACAGCTACTTCAGACTTGGTGATACCGCTTTACTTTATATTGCAATAATATAGCTAAGAGTCCGCCAAATAAATTTTGTTAACATTTTTTTTTGCAAAAAATAGCTTTATCATGCACTTTTGTTGAAAAAATATAGGAAGAAAAAATTAGTTTTTCAATTTTTTTTAGAATAATTTCCAGGGAATCCTAATTTTTCACTAACAATATTTGGCAAAGTTGTAACTACGGTAAATCTGAATAACTCTTGTGAACATATCAATGCAATCTGAATACATCTAGATACTCTAAATAGCTCACAAAGATCACTTTGTTCCTTAAAAATTTTCGTTTTTTACTATTTTTTGACGCTAAAACATAGTTTTGTTGTTAAAAAATCTATTGCACTGCAATAACGAAGAATCGGCAAATAATTATCAGTTTGATCCGGGCCCATCACGTTACCCAATCTTGATCATGCAAGACCGGCTTGATGCAAGATATGAAACAAATTTTAAAAGTGTTCAAGGTTTGTGGATCTTCTGAAGGGTAAATATAAGCTCTTTATATAAGTTTTTGATATCGGTGGAATCCTTATGAATTGAAGATTGACATTTCAGTGAAATGAATTAATTTTGTGTTTTTTCGGACGTCATTTGCCTTAAAAACTAAAAAGATTTTAAAATTGTGATTTTTCATCAAGAAAAATATAAACTTTGAATTAATTTAAAATTTTAACGATTACAGACATCACAATAAAATTTGGAAGTAATATAGATCTAAATGTTCTTAAGTCAATTGCATTACTATTGTTGACATTATTTGTTTTCAAACACCAAAATTCCTAAAGTGAACACTTTGACGTCATTTGCAGTATGATAGCAAAAACGTTTTGTATGTGTATAAAAAACATATAGGGCTATACAAATATGAAGAGTTTTTGAGCATCGGTACTTTGCGTTTTTAGAATTTTTTACTCAAACCTAAATTTTTGTTTCAAAATTGGCCAAGTTTGGATAGGGCTGTGGGACACAATGTACGCTCAAATTTCAAATTTTACTCTATACAAAAAATATTTCTCTATTTAAAATGTGTGACTTATCCCCATTCCGAACACCTCAGCCGAGTGAATAATACAGCACAACATAGAAGTGTGGACTTGATCATACTATTTTAACAAAAAATCTTTGTTTTAGCGTCAAAAAATAGTAAAGACGAACATTGTTAAGGTACAAAGTGATCTTTATGTGCTCTTTAGAGTGTCTAGACACGTTCTGGATGCATTGACATGTTCACAAGAGTTATTCAGCTTTACCGTAGCTACAAGTTTGCTAAATAATGTTAGTGAAAAATTAGGAGTCCCTGGAAGTTTTTCTAAAAAAAATTGTTCTTCCTATATTTTTTTTTAAAAAAAGTGCACGTAAAAGCTATTTTTTGAAAAAAAATGTTAACAAAATTTATTTGGAGGACTCTTAGCTATATTCTTGCCATATAAAGTTAAGTGGTATCACCAAGTCTGAATTAGCTGTTGGCCAAAAATTGATGACACCATTGTTTGAGGTCCCACTGATTTTCAGAATCTGGGGGCCCATAAAAAGAAATTGGTCACCAAAATGGACAAACTTAGTATAGGGTTTTACTACCCTTTGGCAGTAGAGTCGAACCTATACTGTCATGATCGTGTGTTTTTCCAAAAGTCTTCATTTGTTGTATAGTGTTACTTATGACAATCATATTTGTAAATGCGAAAATAGTTCCATGATATGCAGGGTATGTACTATATGTGGTAAAGTTTTTAATAATGAATGATGACTCATGTACTATGTTAAGAGGTACAATTTATTTTATTTTTTTTTAATTTTGTTTTGTTCGGAAAAGGTATGTATTTCTTTTTCTTTGTTGTAGTTTTTGTTGCAATTGTTGTTTGTATTACTTTGGTAAAGTGAATGAAAATGAGTCCAAGTACTTGCAAGACAATGACTGCAAAATAATAATAATAAAAAAAATTAAAAGCAACAATAAAATTGAAAAAATAAAAAAACTAAAGGTAACAAAAGTTCATCGGTGCAATGATGTGTATAACGATTTATTGGTGTAAGACACGTTAGTGATGAGTGGCGATCATTATAATTATTATTTCAATATTACCGTGTGTTGTTGTTGTTGTTGTTATTTTAATTTTATTTACAATTATTGTTTTTGCTGTTCATTAATGTTGTTAATTATGATAAGTTAAGGAGTGAGATCGAAAAATTCTTAACATACATATATGTTTATAAAAAAGAAACCACTAAACTTACAGCTTTAATTTTTTTTTTATTTGATTGAAATTATTATTACAATTTACAAAAAAAATTATTTTTATAGTTTTAATCACTAGTGATGAAATTTTGAACCTTTTTCGGAAACCCTTCCATTAACGTTTTTATAGTGCTTTCTGTCACTTTGCTCGAACATGTAGTCCATCTCCGTTTAAAATCTACCACACTTTTGGACACCTTTTTTGTACTCTTCAATTCTCTTTTAACAAGAGCCCAATATCTCTCCACTGGCCTTAGCTCCGGGCAGTTTGGAGGATTTGCCTCTCTTGGTACAAATACCACATTATTGTTCTTGTACCACTCAAGGGCTTGTTTGCCATAGTGACAGGATGCCAAGTCAGGCCAAAAATAAGTGGACACATTATGAAGTCTTATGAATGGAAGCAGCCTTTTTTGTAAACATTCCTTGATGTAAATTTCGGTATTTATAGAGCCCGTTGTAACAAATGAGTGGCTTCTTTTGCCGCAACTGCATATTGCTTGCCATACCAAGAACTTTCTGGGAAATTTTGTCTGCTTTTGGGTCCTAAACTTTTCTTCAACATTCCCTCGAGCATCAGCAACATAAAATTTTTGACCTGGAAGTTGCGAAAAATCTGCCAGAACATACGTTTCGTCATCCATTATGCAGCAAGAATATTTTTTTATAAAACTTGACTTCAATTTCCGTGCTCTGTTTTTGGCCTCTAAATTTTTAGTAGCGTTCCTGTCAGGAACTTTTTGAGCCTTGTATGTTTTTAAACCTGCATTAGCTTTAACTTTTCGTACCAAATAGTCCGAGCACTGAGCTAACCGGGCTGCTTTCCTACCGGATGTGTTGGGAGCTCTTTTGAAAATGCGTTCTATTTTTTTGGCTTTAGAAACATCATGTGGACCATTCCTTCTACCTGAACCAGGTTTTCTATCAACTGACAAGTTCTCCCGGTACTGTTTAATAACATTGGAAACAGTTTGACGGCAGACCTTTGTATGCTTGGCCAACTTTTTGTAAGACCAAGTTGGGTTTTGTTGAAAATATTTAATAATTTCAGTACGCACTTTTTTCTGGTCACTCATTTTAATCAGATTAACAAAAAAATTAATATAATTGACATTACACATAATAACTGACATGTTTTTCAAAGGTAACTTGATCAAAAAAAAATTCAAATAATACTTGGGTTAAAAAATGTAATGAAAAACGTGTGTTAAGAATTTTTCGATCTCACTCCTTAGTTAGTCAGTCAGTCAGTTGCATTGATTACACACAAGATAATTTGTAAATTTTAATTGCAATATGTTTACATATTAAATTGTTGCATGTAAACACATTAAGGCGGTTTCACTAAAAATTTACGATATTTTGACGAATTTATTGTAAGGTGGTGGCGATTCTACAACAATTACAAAAACCACTTGCAATTTACTTTTGTTTATGTTGTTTGAGCTGTCAAAGTCTGCCTGTTGTTTTTGTTTATTTTACGTTAGTTGTAGTTTTCGCTGCACATACACTAGTCAATTTGACAGCTCAAACATCTAAAGAACTAAAGACAAAAAATAATCAGCTATGCTATCGACAACACCTTGTAGTATATTTGGTTTGATACATTGAGAAAAAATTCGGATGAAAATTTGATAGTCGTATGGCACCTTAAATGCGGGTTTAGACGATAAAGTCGTAGGACTTACGTACCACTTTACTAAGAGAAAATAATATGAAAATTCATTGCACATTAGCATAATATTTTAAAGAAAAACTTTGGAATATACATAATTCAGATAATAGCAAATGATACTTAAGAAAAATATTTACCACAAAGTTTAAAAACCAGAAAAACACTGCACAATAGGTCATATCGCAAAATAAACTGTAATAAATTGTATGTAACTTCTAGGCCACTAATCGGATTTCTTTGAAATTTGGAACGTAATATCCACCTTTGAAAATTTATAACGAACGATATGTTGTCAGACCCATTTGTTAAATCGAAAAATTTATATATATTTTTATTTTTTATTTATTTATATTTTTAATAAGTTTGAAGTGGTACATTAATAAGCATTACTATCATTCAAAATGTGTCCATCTTTTATATTTTTTATTAATTGTTCTTCCTGAAGTTGACTTGGTTCATTACCAAGCCATCATTGGGAGGAATTTCGGTTCTAAATATGATTCTACCTTTAAAATATCCACGTTTGTATGAATATTCATTCTTTGAATGAAAATAATTTACAACAATACTTTGTTACGAAACGAACGAAGGAACGTTTCATTGTCTTTCCAAGAAGAAACAATTTAATCCTATTTTTCCAGATGCATTAGTACTCGATAACTTTCTTCCTAGGGCACTAGTTTCTCTAACGTGAACAAAAGTTTGATCTGGTATCAGTTTGCAATAGAGACCAGGTTCATTCATATTGAGAATAATATCAGGAGTAAGTTTGATTACAACTATATTTGTTTGAATCGCTACTAAATAAACTCGTGATGATAATTTCGCTTTTGATTCTTTAAGAAGACTTATACCGCATCTTTTATAACCATCACTTACATGAAATTCATTTAATTTCCTCAACATTCGTTATATCGAGAATAAAATTGTTTAAACTATCGTTATACAAGGTGGGCCATTTAAAATTTTGAATTTAAACTGCCTATAAAAAAGTACTGATTATTTTTTTAAATTTCTGGTTTTATTGAAAAGGTTGAACTTTTTCACTTAAGAATGGAACACAATATCATTCATATGACTACCTCGACTGGCTCGGCAGTACCTCATCCGATCAACCCAATATTTCAGTACATTTTCGATTGTTTCGACTCGAATCACTCTTCATTAAAGGACTAGTTTTAAGTACATATCCTGTGTTCAATAAAAAATTATTTTTAACGAAATATATGGTAATTACTATGATACCAATCGGGAAAACCAATCGTTTTCGGGATTGGCATCCCTAGTAAATTCATATAAATTTCCTACACTTTTCGAAATAAAATGGATTAATTGATTCTGCTAAGTCTTAAAAATATTTAGGGCCTAGTTGTCTATATGCAGGCGCTAAGTTATAGTTTTATATAGAAAACTAAATTTAAAAAATTAGTTTTTGTTTTCGATTGTGTATCAAATCAAAATTTCAAAAAATATTAAAGATTGCATCAAGATGTATTAACATGGTGAAGTTACGAACACAGCTGATTATTATAGCGGTATTCACTGTTAAGTGCGAATGGTCTAGCATCATTGCAAATGCAAAATTTTACCGTAATCCAATAACAAAATACACACAAAAACATTTACAATATTGCATTTGCAATGATGCAATACCATTCGCACTTAATACTGAACTCCGCTAGTTTGTTTAGGTTGTGTTTTCTATCATCAAATTTTTTTTACATTAAAAAATTTATTTGAAATTGAAAATTCTATTAAAAAATTTAAATTTTGTAAATTGTTTTTTAAACAAATAAACACAAGAAATACATAAAACAATAAAATCAGGTGAGCAGTCAGATTGAATCTTCAAAAATCCTATGGATGACCACAAAACTGCATTTTTGTGTTTGTTTATTTTTTACATTTTTCATGCGGCACAACATATTTTAACATTGCCAGTGATGTGACAAATATTGACTTTGTTGCCGAGACGCTCTCAACTGCTTAATACGCATTGGAATATACTATATATGAAACAATTTCAAACATTATTATTTTTCTGTTAAGAATTAGTGTGCCTAATTCCCAATAATTGATAAATTCACTGAAATTTATTGTTGGGGGATAAGCTAGTACCTATGCGCATTTCACTGGTTGCTTAGGCCAGATCATCAGGAAACGTTTTCCCAAAAGGCTTTAGAAAAACTAAAGATATTATACAAATACAACACTAGAGTGAATGAGAATTACAGACATTTGTAAAAATATCAAAGCTTAAACAAAACACCAACAATAAACAGTGAGTTTATCTTTTCTTACATTCATTCATCATTTTATATGGTTTTAAGTAGAGTTTCGTGTTCGGTTTTAACTGAAACCGAAACCGCGATTTTTCAATGCCTAAATCCGAAAGCAAAAACCGACAATTTTTCTTCTGTTTTCGGTTTTTACTTTTAAATTTATTTTCAGTAGAAAAATTAATTAATTATCGCAAAACCGTTAAAAAACGAAATCGATCGGTTTTCAATTTCTTAAAAACGAAACCGCGGTTTTTTTTGAAACTCTAGTTTTAATTGTCATTTTCATTTTCTCCCTAAATTATTTAAGTACAGAAATGAAAAGAATGTGGGATAAAAAAATACATTTTGACAATCAATTTGATTTTGTATTATAGACAATGAAACCCTGATAATACAAATTATTGTAGTGTAATCAACAGGGAAACCAAAATATGCAAATGCATGTTTTTTCTGGTGAGTCTAATGAGCACATGGATAAGATATTTACACGTTTCAGAACTATTTAAGAATTTTGGCATCGATTTGTTAGTGCATATTTTTGCATATTTTACTCTTAAATACATATTTTTGCATATATTTGTTTTAAGAGCATATTTATGTCATATTTTGCGTTTTTAGAGCATATTTTACTGTTTAATAGCATATTTTGAGTTTATCAAAAACAAATTTTGTCTTACTTATTTTTCGCTGTTGTGTTACAGGTTTTTACTTCCTTTGTTTAAAATTCAAAATTGAAAAATAGATGGCTTTTCACCAAAAAAAAAAAAAAATTAAAAAACAGAATTTTTTTTTTTAAAATTTAAAAAAACAATTCGAAAAATTTTTTTATCCAAAAAATTAAAAATTGAAAAAAAATTTTTGTTCACCTAAAAATATTTAAATTTTTTATTTTAAAGTATAATTAGGCACAGCCGAATATAGCACTCTTACTTGTTTTAATATAAAATAAGCACTATTTTAATAATAGCTCCATCTAAATATAAAATTTTAGTTCTAATTCAAACTTAACCGTTCTAAGTGTTAAAGAAATATTGTCTTTTAAATTTGCTCCTGTAACATCAGTTGATGTCGAAAGAACATTTTCTATGTTTAAAAATGTTTTCAGATCCAATAGACAACGATTTTTATTTGAAAATTTAAGTAAATTTTTTTTGGTTAAAAATTATGTAAAAGTTTGTTTTTTAAGAGCATATTTTTTAAATTTTAAGAGCATATTTTAAAGTTTTTACTGCATATTTAAAGCGCCTAAAACGCTTTTTTTAGATCATATTTCCGGTTTCCCTGGTAATCACTTTGCACCGAGATATAGACAATTTGGCACACCTGTGCAATGAAATTCCCAAAATTAGTTATTCTTAAATTAAACTCAAAATATTTATAGAAGAATAGAAGTAATATGTGTATTATGCTACTTTTTTGTTCATCTATATTTTGGTTTTAAAAATATGATCAGATTATTCGTAGGCAGATATTTTTGTTTGTTTTAATACTGGGTGATTCCCAGTTATATTTGTATTCTACGGAAATTATAATGTTTATATGTATTTTAATTAATATTTTTATTTAACTTTCCACACATTTTTTTAATTGTTTATTTAAATGTATCTATTTTAATTCACCTCAATTAAATGATTCGAAAGAATTACCACATATACTTTGATACAAATATTTACCGTCTGTGTTTTAAGAATTATTGAAGTGTATTTTCTGCGATTCCATAATTTATTTGGATGTTATAAATAGGTTTGTCTAGAAGTTCATATTTTCAAAGTAAACAATGATATTGCATTATTTGAGAGATGAAAAAAAGTAAAAAATTGGTATTAATCTATATGTAAGTATTCTATTAATATATACTTATATATGTACATATATTTTGTATATTTTATAAGAGCAAAATAGCACTTGTGCTAATATTTTGTCAATAGCCAGAAATATGAAAACAAAAAAAAAAAAAAATAATCCACCGGATGTTCTAGATTATTATTTTTTGTTTAAACAACAAAATATTGTAAGTAATTATTATATTATTTATTTCCAATTTTTCCGATGAAATGTAAATAAACTCGAGTTAAAAATTTACGCAAAATTTACATTTTAAGTTATTTTATTTAATTTGTGAAAATTCAGATGTTTGCATTGACTTTTGCAAACCAAAAAGTAAACCGTTTTACAGATTTTGGAGAACATAGTTTTTTTAAATCGGTTGTATGGCCACATAAAGTTTAACTAGTTATTGTTTTTTCTGTAAGTTCATATGTATCTACTGTTTGACATTTAAGACACATTTCACATGTTTTGAATAATAAGTATTGTTCGAGGAAAACAATAAAATTATATCCACTGAGGACTTGATATATTTTTAAAATAGAACATACACATGTGGTCAAAAAAATAGGTGTGTGTATTAAAATTTTTAAAAAAGCAATACAAATTTTAAAAATTTACTTCAATAAGGAAAACTTTTCTAAAATAAAAATCAAGGATTTCCACTTGCTAAAGTCTATCCTGTGAAAAATTCTGGAATTTTTTTAATTTAAAATTCTTACAGACATGGACGATAAAATAGGTGTATTGGGAAAACTTCAAATTTAAACAAGGATTTGTCGAAGAAAAAACTGACAAGCGGGCGGATTAAACTAATTCGAGTACGCTGAATTCTGTGGTGCTCGCATTTCCGAGATATAATGTTATTTCGAAAATGGATGAGATTGCACAATATATATTCGCGTAACTCAAAAACGGTTTAGCTTATTGAATAAACTAAAAAAAACGAAATTACGCTATAGAATTACATTTAAATAAGATTAAAACTTTTTTTAATCTGCGCAGTTGTTTTAGAAAAATAATTTTTTTTTGGCAAACAAAAATATTTTTTTTTTAGGAAAATTTCGAATTTTTTGTTTTTTAAAACGGCATAAAAAATTGGAAAATGCAGCCAAAAAAAATGTATATTTCTAAAACGATTGCGAAGATTAAAAACATATTAAGCCTTACTTAAAGGTAGTTTTATTGCGGAATACCGCAAATAAAAGAAAAAACTATAAAGCGGGTTGGGTTAAACAAATTTGGGTACCGTTATTTCGACAATGGAGGAGATTGCACAATATATATTCGCGTAACAGTTTAGCTTATTGAATAAACTTAAAAAACAGAAATTCCGGAATAGAATTACCTTTTAAGGCGGGTTTCCGCATACACCGTAATCGGCGCCGATAACGAAAACTGAAACTGAAAAACGTTGATGTTCGTCACCGTCTCGTTTCTGAATTGTTTTCGTTTCAGTTGGGTGCGTTGCGGCATAAAACAGAAACGAAATTATTTTTTAATTTTGGATGTTGCACATTAAATAGAATTTCATTATTTTTGACAAAATCTATTATTTTTTCCTCTTCCAATAAAGAAAAAACATTTTCTTTCTTATTTTATATTGAAAACAACAAATAAATTTGATTGTTTTTATTGTTTTCAATATAAAATAAGAAATAAATTTTTCGTTCGCATGTAGTGAGCTAGGCCCTAAAATAATTTCGTTCCTACAGCACCGAAAACAACCTACTTGAAGTTGTTTTCGTTCCGGTCCCAAATTACAGGTTTTTCGTTACTGATCGGTGCCGTTTCTTTCCCAATTTTCGTTGCCGATTTCTGAAACGAACAAATGTACAAATGTATGGAATTTCGTTTTCGGTGCCGATTACGGTGTATGCGGAAACGTAGCAAGTCTAAAATTTTTTTTAATCTGCTCAGTTGTTTTAGAAATATAATTTTTTTTTTTGCAAACAAAAATATTTCGATTTTTTTAAAACGGCATAAAAAATTGGAAAATGCAGCCAAAAAAAATGTATATTTCTAAAACGATTGCAATGATTAAAAACATATTAAGCCTTACTTAAAGGTAATTTTATTGCGGAATTTGCGGTATTTTCAGTTTATTCCATAAACTAAACCATTTTTGAGTTACGCGAATATATGTTATGCATCCTCCTTCTTTTTCGAAATAACGGTATATCTCGAAAATACAAGCTAACCTAAAAACAAAAAAAAAAAACGGTTAGCATCACTGAATTCAGCGTACCCGACTTAGTTTAAGCCGATAATAATATATAATAATTTTGGAAAAATTTTGAAAAATTCCATGTCATTACAACAAAAAAGCATTGAAATGTGTTTATTTAATTTGTCCCATAGGTTTTCTATTGAAGTTAGGTCGGGGGATTGACCACATAACCATCCATTGTGTTTTTAATAACGGGTATTGGAAATATTCTGTTCAAAGTAAATCAGCCCCACACCATGAGATGTTTTGGGTTTTTTGTTCAGAATTGATTGAAAAATGCGAAATATTACTTATTGAAGTAAATTTTATTGATTTTTTTAAAAAGTGATGTACACACCTAATTTTTTGACCACATGTGTAGATGTTAAATATTCCTATTTGTTTGAACTAAATTCACCAAAAAAAATATGTGAAAAAGATAAATATTTGAGTCATTAAAGCGAAAATAAATGAGCATGCGAGTGTTATCGGAATTCCCATTATTAAATGCACAAACATTTGTTTGTTTAATAGAAACAATTAAATAAATAATAAAAAATATAAGCTCTTTTGCTAAAACAATATTTGTTCAACGTTGCAATTGCATTCAATGTTCTAGACATTTTAACTCAATACACATATATATATATATGTTGATATTACAATGCCTTTTACCTATTTATATCCTGCATTACCTTGTAATGGGTGGTAGTTACCACCTGATTTACAAAAAACACAAATATGTCCTATATACCTAAACAGAAATCAATATTGATCACATATAATTTAAAAAAATTGCGGTTGATATTTTTTACAGCGGACTAAGCAACACAGATAGGGTCCTTAAACGGGAAAATCTCCCGTGAATTTCCGGGAATATTAGAAATACTAGGGACATTTATGTTGGGAAATTTCAGGAATTTCTTTATAAACTTTCTGTTTAAAATTACAGTATTATTTCTGCACAGATAAGCTACTCAAACAAAATCTAAAATTACACATTCAAAAATAGGCTACGAAGTGTTTTTTTAAAGAAATAATTTTAATGTATACTAAATTTCTTCTTACTAAAATATTTTGAAATTTCGCTTAAAAACAAGTTTGGGTATTTTCAATTTCAAATATACATGAAATTTGTTAATTTTTTAATCAAGTTATAATGGGTTAACATCGCGATGTTAACCCATTAACGATGCATCGTTAGACAATTTTTATTTTTTTATATTTAAACATCTATGGTTTTTATAGAAAACTCGAAACTTCAAATAAAATAAGCTCTAAATGTTATCCGATTTGGCGAAATTTTCAGCATTTAGTTTTTATATGACGGAAAACAATTACAGACTTTGTGAGGATCGAAAATCTAAAAAAGTCTAAGATAAGGCAACTCTAATATACATATATACATTAGAGTTCGTCATTTGTTTTTCGGGTATCATCATTTTTCTGAACGTTTTTGCGCAAATAAAAATAATGGCGTCCTCTTTTTTGGAAAATTTTCACTCCTTGTGGTGGTTCAATGCACCTAAAGACGCGCATTTTGAGCACATTTTTCTGTAGAGCAAAAACTGTTGATTCTATATATCAATTACACGGTGCTACGATGAAAACAAACTTGGAAAACGGCCTAGCGTGGGTTATAGGTCTGAGTACACACAAATTGTCTCTAAAAATTTCAGAAACACCCTCAAATTCAGAAGTTATTCTAAAAAAAACCGTTTTCAGTGATGTTCGTCGACTTATCGACCTGCAGCTTAGTCGGGGTTTTGAAAGAAACTGATTACGCTTTAAAATGACGTGCATTTTTTGATACATTTGTAAGTTATAAGTTTTGTTTTTCTTAAGAATATCTTAATAAAACATGGTTTTAATTATTCAAATCGGATTAAAATTCTAAAAGTTCAACTTTTAATTAACACCATTTTTAGTATTTTCTCCCCCAGCGCATATGAATATAAACAAGTAAGAGAGCTATATTCGCCTGTGCCGAATCTTATATACCCTTCACCAAATTATACTTAAAAATTTTAAATATTTTTAGGTAAACAAAATTTAAATTTTTTTCCAGTTATTTTTTCGAAATTGTTTTTTTTTTGAATTTTATAACTTTTTTTTTAAATTTAAAATTTTTTTTTTTATATTTTGTGAAAAAAAATTTTGGTGAAAAAAAAAATTCGGGTTAAAAAATATTTTTTCCGAATTTGACCCATTGTAGGTCCAACTTACTATGGTCTTATATACGTCGTTGCACAGGTCTTTGAAATCTATCATTAGATATCCATATTGTCTATATTAATGATTTAGTAATCCAGATATGGGTCAAAAATAGGTAAAAAATCGAGGTTGTCCTGGTTTTTTCCTTATATCTGAGACATTTGTGGACCGATTTTCCCGATTTTAAATATCAACCGAGCCGGAAGAATTTCGGAGATATTCATGTATCATTCGTGTATGTAAGTTATTTGGGGGCTTCAGAAAGTTGATTTCAACACACAGACGGACATGGCTATATCGACTCCGCTATCTATAACGATTCAGAATATATATACTTTGTGGGGTCGCATATGAAAAATGTAGAAATTACAAACGGAATGACAAACTTATATATAGCCTTGCCACTCATGGTGAAGGGTATAAAAAAAACTAGAAAAAAATATTTGTAAAATTTTGAATTACAAGGTATATTTTTTCGAACTTTTTTCAAAAAAGTTTAATAACTTTTGCAAATATGAACCGATTTTAACAAGTAATTTTTTCCCATATAAAGTTGTCTTTAAAACATTGTGCAAAAAAGAATAGGTTTTTATAGAAAAAAATTAAATTAACCATTGTTGAATTTGAAAAATTATGAAAAAAATAAAGCGAAACTTTTTATAAAAACTTACGCAATATTTCATGCATACATTTTATGAAAGCTTAATTCTTTGTCTATCTATAATTGTATAAAATTTTGAAATCGGTCTAAAAATTTGTGAGTTAGAGGTACTAAAGTACCTCTAACACCTTGAGGGTGTTTCAAAATCTTTGAAAACGGTTTTAGTATGTCCTCACCTAGGCCTACAACACCCAATAGTTCTGATTGTATTAATTTTTGATGCAGAATCGACTGGTGTTTTTCGTGATTTTAAAAGTTCAGGGTCATTTGGACCCCAAGTGCTCTTAAGGGTTAATTTCCATTTTTGTGCTGTTATTGTAAATACTAGACTTCATTTTATATTTTTCTTAAGTTTCATCAAAATCAGCCCAAAAATATATAATATTTCGCTATCTTTCCATTAGAAATTCCAAATATTGTAAAATTTGACCTTCACGATTTAAGGGTTAACGTTTTCAGATTTTAGGAAAACTTTCAGACTATATTTAAAATTACCTGGACTATAATATTCTGAACAGATTTTACTTAAAATTAATAACAGTTAGGAAATTGGGTTCATTCGCCAAAATATGGCCAACAAATTAGTTTTTCTCGAAAATCGCAAAATTAATACCGCAGGTACGGAAAAACTATAGGAGGTATTGACATACTTTTTTCACATTTTTATTCTCTATTATGTTGTTAGTAAATCCCCATGTGATGATCAAAAAATTCTGAAATTTGTTTAACAAAATTTTTAAAATTTGAAATTGGAGTTTTGAAACTGCCGTTAAAAAAATTATTTTTTTTTTGGTTATACCTGCGAATAGGTTAACGGTATCCTACGAAGTCAAAAACTCAATTTACAAGTAAATATGAATATATTCTAAGTAAAAATAAGCTTTTATTTTAATATTTCTTAAAATATGTTAATTTTGTTCCTACATTTCTTGTTCTAGTGGCCTGAGACACGTTAATGACCTGTCGATTTTTTAATAACTTTAACATTTTTTAACCAATTTTTGTCTTTTATTACGTACACATTTCGATTCTTTTAAATTAAATTACAAAAGTAATTATTTAATGGCAAAATTTGCACAAAAACTGAAAAAAATGCATTTTCCCCCTTGTAAATGCACCTCAAAACTAAATCGCTAAGTCGGCACGGGTTGCCCTTCTTAGAACAAGCTAAACATTTGTTTGGTGGTATTTTAGGTCAATACGAAAGTTTTCAGCGGGTATGCGTAAAAAACGATATCTAAAAATAAGGGACATCCTAATATACAGGGGTGGCCAGGTAATTAAGATAAAAATTGTTTGCTAAATTTCCAAACATTTCCACAAATATGTATACAGAGGACTGTTTTAACACACAAGTGTGTTTTATTCAACTTTGTCAATTCATACATATTCACCACGAACACATACGATTTTACTATAACTTTACCAAATTTTTTTTTTTAAATAAACATATTTTCTAACATTTATGTATATCATTATATTTTTATTATTATAAAATATTCGGACCAAATTTCGTATTTTTAGTTCCATTAGTTTTGGTCATATCATGTTATTAACAGCGGATGTTCGCTGATGTGGGTCAAAGTATTTCCACATACGTACGTATCTTTGTCCATATATGTTGTACCGATTTTTCCAAACATTTTTGAGAAACCATAAATATTAATAATAAATTTCATAAAATTAATTCAAGTATTTGTCTTAAATAGCTGGCCACCACTGTATATATTGTATATTCTATGTTTTTCTCTTTTGGTCATTATCTTCCGACCAAACTTAAAATTTAACTTTGTAAATGCAAACTAAGAGAGATTTAATATAAAATTTGACACACAATCACCTTTCAAATACGTTTATACAATTTTTGTTGCTTAAACTAATAACACAGTGCTACGATGGAAAAAAAAACTTGGAAAACGACCTAGCGTGGGTTATAGGGCTTGCTGAGTACATTACAAATTGTGTCAAAAAATTTCAGAAACACCCTCAAATTCAGAAGTTATTCTGAAAAAACCGTTTACAGTGATGTTCATTAACTTATCTATCTGTAACTCAGTCAGTTTTCGTCCGACTTTAAATTTTTTAACGGGTTTAGAAAGAAAGAAAACTGATTACGCTTTAAAATCTTTGAAAACGGTTTTAGTATGTCCTCACCTAGGCCTACAACCCCCATTAGGTCGCTTTTCAAGTTCTGACAAAAAGTGTTATTTTGTAGCATAGTGTAATTAATGTAAAATGGAATTTGTTTAAATCAAAATTTAAATTCAATAATTGAAAACGTTTGCCAATTTATTTCTGATGTACAATATCATTGCTTAATTTGATTCAATTGATTGGTATTTTCTTTGTTGCATTTAAAATGTTGTTTTTATTCCATTAGAAATCAAAATTTATAACGTTAATTAATTTTTGTTTACGAAAACTGATTGCCAAATTTCTGTAAAATGTTTATTTTCTTTAACAAAAAAGTAAAAGTACTCAGCATCTCTTACGTAGATTCATCACTACGATGGAACAAATATTAAGTGAAATTTGTAAAAAGTACTTGTAGATGAGATATATTTTATTCTACTAAAATTTATTTAAACAAAAAATTGTTCCTTTTTCAAAATCATTTCAACTACTTTGTTGATTCTTTTTACAATAGAAAAAAGTAATAGTAATAGTGAATTAATATTTTTAGTTGGAATGTATTTTTTATTATTTTTCTTTAATAAAAGTGTAACGTTTATTTATTGTAATACAATTCAATTGAAGGCGTTTGTACAACATTAGGCCCTTAAACATGTCTGTTGTTAAAGTAGGTCGCTAAAATCTCAACTTTGCGAAGCCCCCAAATAACTTACGAATGTGAAAGATACGACAATACGAGAATGTTGCTATCGGGATAATCGGATCTGTTTTTAAATGTCATGTAGCAAGTGTGTTTACAACAATTGACATACAAATATGTTTGTTGCACGCTATGAATTATTTGTTGCACATTCCTGCTTGCAATAGCATTAAACAGAAATCACATACAATCAGAGAAATTGTACGTGATCAGCAATTTTGAAATGGCAAAAACGTAAAAAAAACAAAAATAAAAAAATCTCTTTGAAGAAAGAAAAGCATAAATTTTCTTTAATTGTGAAGGAACTGCGTTTGACTTGTAATATTTTTACAGTTCGGTATATCATTAAGAGGGAGAAAGAGGTGGAGGCAGACAAAATAGAAAAAAAGTGGAATTTCATTTAATTTGTAGTTTGGTGATATTGCATTTTCTTTTCCTTTACAACATTTATGTACAATACAACATGAAATTTTATTTGATTGGGGTGAGCAAAACTATTTACTGTTGGCTAAGTTCGACACAATGAAGTGCTACTCGAATTAAATATCGATGTCTTAAGGGCCATCTGCAAAAAACATTGTTGTTTAGAAGAGCAAATAAATAAAAAAAAAACGTTTTATTTATTAAATTTCTTTCCAATAAATTTTATACTGTTGAATTTAAGTTTAGTAGTTTGGAATCTATTTTGATATACTAGTCAGAAAGTTGAACGGAGTGATGATTACCTTCATCGCAGGTTGGGTATATGTTGGGGACTGCACGATCCTTCCAGAACAGTAATTAATTACTAATTACTTTAGTAGTGCCAAGAATTTGCATCGGTTTTCTGCAAATGGAGGTGGGCGACTTCCAAATACGATATTCATGAGGTAACCTGAAATCGCTGTAAATCCCAATAAGTATTGTTCTAATTTCAATCTTATTTCGATTAATATTAAAACAGATTTTTCGAAAATTTTACAAAAATACCAAATATTATTGAATAAATGATTTATTCTCCATTATCTAAGAACCGAATACTGAAAATTTTAGAGGTTGCAAAATTTATTTGCAGTTTTGTGGTTTTGGTCAAAGTAGCAATATTTTAAATTACATTAAAAATATTGTTACCAAATTGTACTTGAATTCAAATATAACGATTTTAAGGACTGATTTAAAAGTAGCATAATGCTTTCAAATAACAGTGCTGTAAAAGCAAACTGTAACATATCTGTGGGCATTATTAAATAAAAGCATTCAGTTGATTTGATCGTAAGTTGGCAACGCTGTATTCGAATTCGAATATTCAGTTAAAGAACATTGTAGAAAGTACACCATAGAAGGCGTATGTATTAGTAAGATCTAGAATATTCGAACTTTGACAGTTAAAGAGCAATCTAGAGTGCAGATGGCAGTGTTATAAGTAGTGGCCGAGGTTGCAGTCGTTAGTGAGTTTATCAGAGACGCTTTTCGAATAAACATCAACTGAGTGCCTTAAAGTATGATGTGTTTTTCAAGTAAATTCGTGAACATTATAAATTGTGTCCGTATTTCTGCGAATTTGCAAACGTGTATAAAAACATTGAGTGACTATTTAATTCTGTTGTTGTTGTACATTTTTAAATAAATAAAGAGTTGTTACAATTTTCAAACTACTAAACGGCTTTTATTTGCAATCAAAAGTATGCAGTTTATTTAAAGGAAATAAACTAACGTTTTGAAAAGGTTAAAATGTAACAATATTAAATGTTGAAAAAAAATTTTGTATTTCATTCATCCCAAGGTATTTAAATATAAAAAATTTATTATTATGATAATGTCTAATTTTTCGACCTTTTTTATTATTAATTTTATTTATTTTAATTAAGCTTGAGGTCACTTTTTTATATAAATAATTATATTTATTTATTTTCAATATTTCGCTACTCTTTGTGTAGCATCATCAGGAAAACAGTTTAACAAATTGATTATAACTACAAATAATTTTTTCAATATTTCAATACAAATTGTCAAAATGAAAAATTTTTAACAAAAAATACTCAAAAAATATTTAAAAATCAAATCCCAAATTTAAATTTTTTTTTATAAACTAAATTTTAAAAAATTAATAAAAACTTTCTTTGATTGTAATAAGCGCTATATAATAACACTGTCCAACAGCATTTTTGGAACAGAATAGCGACCCTATAATTCTGAAAGGGCATGTTGAGTAGATCATTTTTGTATAATAAACATATAGTCCACCTGGTCTGAATGTTTTTACAGTGGGTCAAAGTTTTAATTTTTTGATCGAAGGTAACATTATACTAACTGAATAAAATGTTGTATGTTATTAGACATTAAGAATTAAGGATTAAGATATTCGACGAAATTTTTTGCCGTAAAATTTCAGTGGGGGTCACCAAAGATGTAAATAAAGATCTTTACTCTTAATTATCAAAATTAAACGCCACCTTGGGTCTCAAATTTTGAAAAAAAAATCACCAAAAATCTGTTTATGAAACGTAAAAAATACGTTAATTTTTACATGTTCCAACTTTGGATGCGTTTAACTATTTATATGGACGAGATAACTGTTGTTTTTGTAGTATTCGAAATTTTATCGCAAATATAGATGATATTTAAAAAAAAAATTTGAACCTCCGTAGTCCCGACAAATCTAAAAAACTAAAAATATATCGAGCAAAATTCCAAAAAAATAAATAAATATAAACCTATGTGTATGAACGGTTTTGTAGATCTTCTCTAGGACTATTTATATTTTAAATATCAGCTCATTCGGATTATAAATAGATTTTAGGCGATTTTTTTAAAAAATGTGAGACCCAAGGTAGCGTGTAATTTTGCTAATTAAATGTAAAGAGCCTTATCTACATTTTTGGTATCTTCGGTCTACCCCACTGAAATTTTCAGGCAAAAATTGTTGTCGAATATTTTAATCCTTATATGTCCCTTTTGAAAGTACTTTTTTTGTTTTTCTCGAAAAAGGGTCCTAAGGAGAGGAGCTAGAGGGTTAAGATCTTCCACAAAAATTATCCCCATAAAATTCCACAATATAACTCTGACAATAAGAATTCTCTTAGACATTAATACTGCTCCCTTCGATCAAAATTAAAACTTTGACCCACTGTAAAAAAAAATTCAGACCAGGTGGACTATAAGTTTATTCTACAAAAATTATCTGCTCAATATGCCCTTTCAGAATTATAGGGTCGCTATTCTGTTCCAAAAATGCTGTTGGACAGTGTAATTAAAAATTTTGTTTTTGTTCTCAAATTTGTTAAAATTAAACAATATGAAATTCAAATAATGTTTGTTTTAATGAATAAAAATGTTTATTCATTAAACAAACAACCGTTAAAATTTGCATTTTTGATCCTCATTTAGCATTTATTAGAATAATTTTTTGCAGGATTCATAAACGATCACCAAGTGTTAACTTTTTTAAGTACCTATTTAAGTTATTCACAATTGGTTACTTTCAGCACATTTAGTTAGCACTTAATCATGGGTAAAGTTGTAAATAAATGCCAACTAACTAATACATTAAAAAAACAGCTGATTGATTTCATTTTAATACATCTATACAAAAAGAAAATAGTCTAGAGATGTGTTTTTTTTTTGTCGACAACATTCTATTGAAAAATTTAATTTTACATGCCCTTTTTTAATTCATTTACATACAAACTATAACTATACATTTTGTATGTACTTTTTAGAGAACAAAAATACTTTTTTAATAGCTTCATAAGCCTTTTAATTAATTACAGTATATATCGATCAAAATATTATCGACATTTTGTTTTCTCTACATGTCAAAGCACTAACTAAGCTAGTTATGAATTGTGAATAGGATCTACAACAATCTATGAACTATTTTATGATTTATGAATATGCGCCTTAGTTTTTAAGTAATAAATAACATTAAAACATTATGAATTAAAACATAACTAATTTTAAAAAAATGTCCGATTCGTCTTCTGATAATTATGAAAACAAAGCAAAAAAAAAATACAGCTGGTTGAGAGGCGAGAACCTAATGGCTGGAACCGGTCATAGATGACGACTTTAAATGCAGATGCAAGGCTTGTGGCAAAATATTAAATTGAGGTTAATCAAATCTAAGTAAAAATGCAAAAAAAATCTTTCAAAAACCCAAACAATGGATTCATTCAATTTCGAAATCCGCTTAAGCCTTTTTTTTGCTGAACACAACTTTGCTGTTCAAATTTGAGAAAAGTAGTGTAGGGAAAAGCTGACTGCAATACATAAGTAAAAACATCGATATCTTTATGGAGCTAACAAATATTTAATTAATCTATATAAAATATATGATAATAAATAATTATAGTTTCAATATGTGTTTAATTTGCTGAATGCCTTTACGATTATTAGAAAATATAATTTTTATTCGAAAACTCGTATAATTCAGATTGTATTGTAGTGCATTTTGCGAGGAAGCTTGTAAACAAAATATATTTATACGTATAAATTAGTTAATTAATTCATATGCATATGCATATGTACATTCGTACTCACTAAGCAAAAAACAATAAAATTCTCGACATACAATTTCATTCGAAATTGTAAACAAGATTTGGCTCTCGATATTTTATGTTCGGCTAGGTCATGATGAGCTATTTCAATAAATTATAGTGGGAGATATCTCGTCTCGTTTTCAAAAAAATAAAACGTAATGTACTGATACTTTACTTGTAGAACAAATATATGTACATATGAACATACTACGTCCGCATGTACTTACATATTTACGTGGGTAATATTTTATTTATTTATTTAAATGTTTATAGCTTTTTTTATTTTTAATGTTTGAGTGCATCGTATATCTGTAGTATAGTTGGTCTCTATATCTGTAAACGTCAGTTAGTCAGTCAGCGAGTGCACAGAATTCGACGTATTGTCGTGTTGCAATAAAGTTTTCTATTCTATTACATGTTTTAAAACATTCAAAGCCAACAACGCAATAAATGCATTTATTTTAACATTTTGCACATACATTTTTCAAAAAATTATCGTCTCATAACGAAAGCAATTTAAATATGTTGATAATAAAATGTTTTCATGTCTGTATGTAAAGAAAAACACAAAATTATTAAGTATTTTTGGTGTGCTTATGATTATACATATTGCTTAGTCGAACAGATGTCTCCGATAAAGGAGAGAATTGCAAAAATAGTCACAAAAGAAAAAATCTGATATGAATGACTTCATTGATCTCTATTTATAATTTTTAGCTTTGACCCTGATATGAATTAAATAATAATATCCTGAATTTGTTGTTGACCAACCTCAACGTTCCAAAAATATGCCTTCATGGTCCCGAATTATCCCGTTTTTAGTCTTTATATCCCGCAGCCCGCTCGGGATCTTAATTCTCGCTTTTTCTAGATTTTTCAAATCTAATCCTTCCCAGTATATATATTCCGGGTCCTTATGAAATTATAAGACGATTAAGCAAAGTCCATCCGTCTGTTATTGGCACGATAGTGCATGAAATTTTCTTCAAATATTCTTTTGTGATCAGAAATGTTTGGTAATGAAAACAAAATGTTATAATATTCCATTTAAAAGTGCAGATAATATTATAAATTTATAAATTTGTAGTTAATGTTCCTATAAATACAATACTAGTTGAAAATTGTTGGAATTGGTCCATGATTTCCCCCCGCCTCCACACAATGTTCTTCTCGGAATATGGTGCATAAACAGCAGTATCCATTAGGGTGATCGATTTTTTAGAAACCGGTTTTCGGTTTCTTCGAAAAATTGTAATTTAAATAAACCGGTTTCGGTTTCGGGTTTTTATAATAACCGGTTAAACGGTTTTTTGGAAAAATATTATAACGCCTAGAAATAAGAAGAAAAAAGTTTTATTTATTAAAATAATAGTGATTAAAACAATTTTGATTACTTCTTCTATCCCCATTTGACCCATTTTGGGTCAACTCACTTTAATTTTCCTAAAAGTGAGTGGTTGATATTTTTGATATTTTATGAATTTTATTTAATTTCAAAAGTCAACAACTACGTTAGGCACTTAGAAAAACAAATTGGCAAAAAAATACCTTTAAACTTGTTTGGACTTAAGGTGTTTTGTTACGCACAATTAAATTACATATTTTCAGAGTTTTGCACAGTGGTTTCCCCATATGCGAAAAATCAAAATCAATAATGTTTTTTTTTTCTAAGCTTTATTGCAGTAAATTTATTGACAACACTCTAAATTTTATGAATCTAACAAATTTTGTTTTTTTTCTGCGAGATTTAATATTTGTGTCCGTTGAAATTGGAGTTATGTTTATATTTCATATATTGTGTTTACATAGTCAGAAAAGAAAACTTAAATTTATCTAAAATGTTATTCGCGATATTGTGGCAGAAGTATCCAAAAACCCTACAAACATTAAATTTTAACTTATTTTTTACCAAATTAAATAATAAAAGCCCATCAAAAAAATCCTGAAGAATACTTTTTTGACCTTTTTTTGCCCACAACATCTTATACATCAAATTGTAGATTTTTTACCCCTCTTTAAATTAAAAAGTATTGTGGCTGCGGGTTTTTGCATATTTTCGCATATGGATGTGATTTACATAGACATCCGACGAAAAATAATGAAAAATCGCATTTTGCCAACATACCATTTTTTGAGTACTTTATTCACTTATCGTATAAATTAGAGCTAAAAAAATGGAACAACAGTAAGAACGAAAAGTCAAGTGTTTTGAAGAGAAAACAATATATTCAGCAACGATTTCGGGTCTAAATGGTACTTTTGGTAGATAGGCCAAAAGCTGATGGTTGCGAAAATTCGAACTATGACAACATTGCGAGGAGATTTTTCCAAAATGTCGATCTTTCATAAAAAATAACAGGAATAAGGACATTTTGCAAAGATTTGTGGCACATCTTCTCCAAGCTATAAATTCTGGATTTGAAACTGATGCCGTAAAGTTTGAGGAATATGCTGCATAGACATATTTTATATACCGATATCGGCACTACTTCCCTCCATCGGTACACAAAATTCTGATTCATGGAGCTGAGGTGAATAAGCATGCATTAGTGTCAATAGGTGAATTATCGGATGAAGCAGCTGAAGTGAAAAATAAGGATATAAAACAGTTTAGATTGAAACATACACGAAAAATATCGTGCATTGCTACAAATATAGATCTTTTAAATAGGATCTTTTTAACTTCATATCCATTTATTTCTTAAGCCCGAAACTTACTAACACAGAAAAGAAGTAGTTAAAATCAAAGAGTTTTAAATTTGCTTAATACTTGATATATATTAATATAATATTTTACCTTATTTATTACCTTATATTACTTAATAACACTGTGTGTAATTAATTAAATCATGGAAATATAACCATAAACGAACACCACTACGTGATAAAAGACAAAGAAAAGACCCGTGTCTCCCAGTTTTGCGCAAAGTCATGTACTTTTTTTATGGAATTTTGATTTATTCTCTGAGGCAAAATTGTAGCTCTTATCATAAAGAACAAAAATTATATAATACCGCATATTGCCAGCGTTACCATATGTCAAGTTTTCCATTTTTTTGCAAGGTTTTTGAGATGCAAAAAGTTTTATGTTTTTAAAAAAAAGTTTTTGGAAAATTGTAAATTTATGATATCAATAAGTTGAACCATTTATTTCAAAATGATGTTCCCAAATTCATTTACTAAATATGGTAATTGATTTATTTAGGAGCTGAAGTGTCTCCACCACAAAATTCACATAAATTATCTCAGTCTAATTATATGTACGAATTGGGTTTTGTAATTTTAGTATGTATGTTTTTTTTTAGAAATAAAAAGTTTTCTTCAAAAAATTTATGGCAACACTGCATATTGCATTATATAACTTTGTATAACTTTTTAATTTAGTTTTTTCAGTGTATATTTCAAATGAATTAATATGGTATACAAATTTACAAAAATTGTTTAAAACGAACGAATTTTCATACTTTATTTCAAAAATTCTTAAAATAAATCTATAAGTCAATCAATTAACCCTTAAAAGATCAAATGGCTAATTTTAAGTTCCTCGGACATGCTATGAGCTGACAAATTTTTAAGACCCTAGTTTTTTTAGTTTTGGAGATATTGATTTTTGACCGTTTCTCCATATAAGGGAAACCACTGTGCTTTGGTAGCCCTACAATATATATTTGATTGTTCTAATATATATCTGTCACTTTTCATCATACTTGCTGAACATTATACACGAATGAAAACTGGGATTCCCCGGGTAAATACCAAAGCCATGTTTTTCTTATCCTTCATAAGATCTTCGGGTAAAATTTTATCCATTTTGAAATTAAAATTACATTTTTTCTAAAATTGAGTGGTTGATATTTTTGATATTTTATGACTTTAATTTAATTTCAAATGTCAACAACTACGTTAGGTTTTTTTTAAAATCTATTTTCTATTTGTAAACCTGGCCGATCACTCTAGCATCCATACAAATAATCAACACAAATAAATTACATATAAAACGAAATAACAAAACGATATTTTGTTTTGGATCGATCCCATAGCCCCCATATAAAGTCCACTTCTTAAGATCAGACAAACACAAACATACATCTCTTATAAATAAAGCTATCAGGTTAATTTTCAAGATAGATAATCCTAATATATATAAAAAACGTGATTTTATGGAGATATTCCTATAATTGAATTTATGAAAAGGCCAATTCCTAAAATCACTTAAAAACATACAAATATCTTATAAATATCGTCACCCACATAAAATTCGATATAACATACATAATTCTAATATAAATATAGCGACAATAAAACTCTTGTAAATATCGTTATTGAAATTAAATTGAAACAAAATATGCATCAAATACAAAGATATCAACTCACATTATTTTATGAAGATCGCGCCTTAATGGATCAAGCTCCCATATAAGGCCCACATCCGGAAAATACATTACATTCCATTTGTAACACATCGAATTGTTGGTCGTAGACCCACAAGAATATATATGTGTTCTGGGTCCTTATAAAATTCTTAGACTATGTAGCTATGTAGCCGTCCGTCTATTAAAGTCATGATAAAGCCTAGAATGAAGGACTTAGAGGGTGACATTTTTCCGAAAATATTCGTTGTTAATTAGAAATATTTGAAAATAGGCAAAATCGGTCCAACCAAAAAAAGTTTTAGAAAAAAACGTTTAAGAAAAGACATAGAAAATAGGTTGAATCATTAAAAAGTATAGACAATTATAGAAAAGTTTGTTTGGTGCACTATATGTATATATTCTGATCCCGATATCATTTAAATACATGAATCTATCAAGGTGAAATTTACCACGCATATTTTCCAGTAATTGAAAAAAAAACTAACCAGATACATACAAATTTGTATACATATGCACAACAATCGGTGCTCATATTATATAGGTGGTGGGTATATAAGATTCGGCTCAGTCGAACTGATAAACATTTTTCTATTGATAAAAAGACATGCTCTGTTGAAAATGGGAAGAAGCGGTCCATGATTTCTCCTGTCCATATGTGAACATACCCCCCATATATAGTCCTCTTCCTACGCATAAATATCTTACAACTATCATTATCAAGTTGAAATACGACATAAATAGTTCTAATTTTTATAGAAACCAATGTACTATATTTTTTGAAGATCGGTAAATAATTGGTGATAGCTCCCATATAAGGACCACTTCCGAAAAACACATTAACCTAAATAAATACCTTACAAAAATATCGATTTCGAACCAAAATTGTACACCGATAAGTAATACATATGCAAAAAATCAAACTGCTAAATTGTGTTATTATCGGTCCATATTTGATCATAGGTCAATTCCAAAAAGAACCACGTCCGAAAAACACGATAACTTAAATAAAAATCGTATACATATCGAACCCATATTATAGCTATCGACATATATATATATTATATTATATATTTTTTTTTATCGATATCGAACCCAATGTTATAGCTAACATTAAAGTCCCACATCCGAAAATATATTATCGCGCATATTATTGATAAAAAATTTAACACAAATTAGTTGCAAGTGTGAATCGATCCATAATTATACACAGTCCTATATTATGCCCACATCTGGAAAATTCATTATCCTCTAACAATGTAAAATATTCAGCCGATATTTTCTATTAAAACTAACCAAATCGGATGAACTAAATGCTTTTATATAAAATGCAAGGGAACTTCATTGCTCACTTTAGCTAAATTAACTTTTTACTAACACGAACTTTAAAGCCAAGTTGTAATAATGGGCCTAAAAGTATTTTAATATTTGATAACATGCAAAAAATGTAAATACATTTAGCTGACATGACAAGGTTTGTTACTAATTCGAAATTGTTAAAAGGTAACAATGATTTGGATACTTCCGTAATGGTATTTTGGCTTATTTTGGTATCGATATTTATATTATAACAGTAATATCGGTTTTATTTAAATTTATAATAAAACTTATAAACATTACAAATAAGCTGACAAACTCTATTACTGAAATAAAAAATTATATTTTCGTAATTTAAAATTATTTATAGATTACACTATACAACAAAATCAAATTTTTTCCAAAATTACAAGGTCCGACCAATAAATTTTGAAAGTTTACATCTGATCGCATTAATAAATGCGAAATTAGCCCTAAGATCTCTTTTGTTGTCTTATTTCGGACGTTCTTGTTGAATTTTCCGTTTTGGTGTATTTAGGGACTTATAGTAAAATTTCACGGACAATATTTTTGCGGGACATTTTAACCCCTTAAATCCCTTTTTTAATGGAGTTTGTTGCTCTTTTTTAAAAGAAGGACAAAAAAGACCCATGCCTTGAGGAGTTAGAGGGTTAACATATTCTACAAAAATGTTCTCCGTAACATTTTGCATAAATTTGCTGAATACATTTTATACCTAAAATGTGCTTTAAAATAAAATTCTTAATAAATGCGAAATTAACCATCGGCACTCTTTTGTTATGTCTTATTTCTGACTTTCTGGTTGAATTTTCCGTTTTGGTGTATTTAGGGACTTATAGTAAAAATTTACGGAACATTTTAACCCCTTAAATCCCTGTTGTAATGGTGTTTTTTGCTAATTTTTAAAAGAAGGACAAAAAAGACCCATGCCTTGAGGATTTAGAGGGTTAACATATTCTACAAAACTATTCTCCGTAACATTTTACATAACTTTGCGGAACACATTTTATACCTAAAATGTAAGGATCACATGGTTTCTTATGACGATTAACAATAAGAATCTGCCAGAGTTGGGATTTAACCCCCCTCAAATGAAATTCAGATGGAAACTTTCAAAACGCCGATACACGAGTCTTTTTTTTTTGTCTCCTCTATCAAAATTGATTGGTCGTAATTTTTTTTTGTGTTGTATAGTGTTATTGATAACGGTATCTACGATTATATCAGCAACGGTATTTTATCGGTAACGGCAGTTATTTCGTTAACGATAGCTTAACGGTAACGGTAGTCGAGCTGAAATGGTATTTTAGGGGTAACGGTAGCATAGCAGTAACGGAATTGTATAAAAATAATTTTTCAAAGAAATAAAATTTAACGCAATTTTTCACCGATTTTCAAAATAGTCCCTCCTACAGGGAATGAGTTCTTTGTCACGGGTAATTTAGAAAACCCACGCCAGAAAGAGACTACCAAACATTTTCTCTGTCACAGCCTGGTCTGTATTTTTTTTAAATATATTTTTAATTTTTTTTGGAAAATCTTTTGACTTTGACCCAAAACTTTAAATTAAATGTGCATTGTCTAAACGAAGGACCATTTTAGACCTTTGTAGCATCGAAATCTAAAAAGTACAAAAGAAGTGCTAATCTAATGTGTATTATGTACAAGTTCTCCAAAGTTTGTTGGTGGTTTCAATGAATTTTTTCCAATCATAATCATAAATTTTTGACAAGTACAAGTGGGTGATTTATTTGGCATGCAGTAAGTTTTTTGCGAATATTTGTTGTTGATCTTGTGTTGATTTTAATGCGTATGCGGTTTTTAAGGTGTGACTTCTATTGATGCAACAACATTGTTCGTTCCTTCGTGTTCTTACACAAAATCAGCACTTGAGGGGTTCATTGAAATACAAGCGACGCAATAACAAGATTACAATTCTACGAGTAATGAAAAATTGCTTGCCGTCTAATAATTTCTACATATGTTATTGTATTAATTTTAATGATTTTGTTGTTGTTCATAGAAAATAACATGCATAAATACTAGTACATAAACAATCATAAAAATTTAATATTCAACATAATAAAAATAATTTTACAACTGCGTACTGGCGGACATATTTATGTATGCGTTTATTGTAAATTTAGTATGAACATTTCACATATGGGAGAATCCATTCCAAAGCAGGCATATAAAACATCATTTTTCGGATATCTTGGTTTTTAACGAAATTTATCATAGACTTTTTGAGTTATGCACCAAAATAACACATCTTGGTTCATAACTTCTAATCTAAGAGTGTCCCGCTTAACAAATTTGCACCAACATAGAAAGGTGTTTAGTAAAAAACCTATATTAAACCAAAATTGAAAAATGTGGTTTGCATGATATAGGCCTTTGCATTTTATAACTCAAGAATTGAACTTTGAACTTTTGAAGGAAATATGATTTATGCATAAAATCGTAGATGACAAATCCGACTGCTCTCCGCTTTGGGGTGGAACATCCCATATACATACATATATCTACTTATACGAATTTACATTCACATACTTAAATACATAAATTTGTTTTTGTTATTATTTTGTTTAAATGAATTGCAACAAAATTGAAAATAATATCATGAATGCCAAATAAATACGTTTTGCGAAAATCAAAATTGAAAAAAAAAACAAACTAAAAAAACAACATCAACAACAAATTGAAAACATTGCATTAGTACATTTTTCGATTGTGGGAGTCTGTCTGCGCTGCAGTCAGTCGAACTCGTAAAAACTGTAAGTGGTCGACAATGAATTTATTTGTTGTTGCTGTTTTGGGTGATTGGCGGGGGACAGTATCACATTGCTGTTGGTTTTTATTACTACTGAATTGATTTGTTCTAATTTATTTATATTTATAGAAATTTGTTTAAAATAAATACAGAGATGTTCAGCACTTTTAATTCAGGGCTATAAATTTATTGTAATCAATTGATACCTATTGGAGTAAGTAGTTTTATTCTGTAGTCAGCTTTTATGAAGAAACTCATCAACTTAAGTCTTCATAATATCATTCAAAGTTTACCCACTCACCTGTATAAGCTTTTTTTGGGAAAAATACATGCTTCAGAAAAACGTCTAGAGTTGTGCTTTTCTGAACTAAATCGCTTTTGTTACAACAACCACAAAACACAGATAACATTTGCATTTGTGATCAACAACTTTAAAAAATTATGCATTAAACTGATTCACGACAGCAGGCTACCGACTACACGACTACAAATGCCGCTAGCAACATTGTTGCCGTGTAGTCAGCTACTTAATTATTTTGAAAACGGCAGCAACATTGTAACCAGCTAACATTGTTGTTCAAATATATATGAGGGGCTTAAAGCACAAGGGATTCAAGTGACTAATGTTTAATAATGAGAAAAATGAGGTTAAAGTTAATTTACAATAAAAAATTTTAGATGCTATCTGGAATATTGGTTTTTAATTAATGGAGATCCTGAGATATATTTTAATCTAACACGATAAAAAATACCATATTTTACATATACAAATACCCAAAAATTACCTTTGAAGTGAGGAAAGTCAACTTATACCCCTTGTGCTTTATTTTTTTTCAAAGTTCTGAATTACCTAATAAGAAAACCACATAGACTCAATTTTTTTATTAACATTTTATTAAGAAAAGCTTTTATGGTTCTTTGTTACATTCTTTAGTCGTCATAATCAGATTCCATGACATCATCGGGGTCATCCTCACCTTGACTTTCTATTCTTTCCGGAATTTATTCCATTCCATCGTGAGGAAGTGCTTTAAACCATTCATGGTAAATTGGTGGTATATAGCAAAGAAGATCCTGTAGGTTCTTGAATTTCTGGAATATTATTGTTTTGACGCTGTTTTTTGGAGGAAGTTGTGGTAGTAACTACACGACTCGGTCAACATTTCGAGCTTTCAGATTTAGTTTGGTGAAGTTTTCATGCACATTCATAAGATCATCTTTGTATAATATGATCAGATTCAGAAAATTCGTCAATATTATTTTCAGATTCACTTATTTTTAATGATTTTACGTACCATAAATAATAAAAAATCAACAATTATTAATATACTCGATTTCATTATTTTATGTTACTTTTTCTTTTTTGGAAAATAATCCACAAAGGTATTTGAAACAGGTGTTTTGAAAACAAGTGATGGAATTAATTGTTAGATTTTAGCTGATCACTCATCTGAATTCACTAAATCAGTCCATGTGAAAAATGAATTTTAATATTTGCTTAGAGCACAAGGGGTTTAAGTGCTCATGTACCCCTTGTTCTCCAACCGAAACAGGTATTTTAATGACAAGTGCTAGAATTGGTCGCCATATCTCGCTAACGGATGAGAATCCCACATTCAACTCTTGTGCTATGAACTTCTCTGAACTTCACCTACTAACTCCATATGTTAACTCAGTTTGAGAAAAAAAGGCACTTGAACCCCTTGTGCTCTAAGCCCCTCATATGTATTTCAGTGGTGACATTTTTAAATATTTCATTCTTATATGTACATAAAAATTTAAAAACAAATAAATTTATTTGGTTAAAACCCCTTGATTGTTAATGCATTTATAATATTTATTGTTTATGAAGTTCTTTTTGGGAATCGTAACTTTAACATATTATGGTTACCGCAATCATATAAATAACTCTGTCCAACAAATTGAGACTTTTAGATTGCAACAGAATAGCGACCCTATAATTGTGAAAGGGCAAGTTGAGTAGATCATTTTTGTAGAATAAACTTATAGTCCACTTGGTCTGAATTTTTTTTTTTACAGTGGGTCAAAGTTTTAATTTTTTGATCGAAGGGAGCAGTATACTAACTGAAAAAAATGTTGTAAGTTAATGTATAAGAGAATTCTTATTGTCAGAGTTATATTGTGGAATTTTATGGGGATAATTTTTTTGGAAGATCCTAACCTCTAGCTCCTCTCTTTAGGGGTCAATTTGACCCTTTTTTCGAGAAAATCAAAAAAATCCTTTCAAAAAGAACATTAAAGGAATAAAATATTCGACGAAAATTTTTGCAGGACAATTTCAGTGGGGGTCTCCAAAGATACCAAAGATATAAATAAAGCTCTTTACTCTTAATTAGCAAAATTACACGCCACTTTGGGTCTCACATTTATTAAAAAAAAAATTAAATTTTGTCGATCTTTTTTAGTTTTTTAGATATGTCGGGGCTACAGAGGTTCAATTTTTTTTTAAATATCATCTATATTTGCGATAAAATTTCGAATACTACAAAAACAACTTGCTAAAAGTTATCTCGTCCATATAAAAAGTTACAAGCACCCAAATTTGCAACGTGTAAAAATTACCATATTTCTTACGTTTTTTCCCCAAAAAGTCCCTATATGTTTTCTTTTGTAGAAAAAAATTTTCTTCAGGACTATTTGTATATGATCCAAAAAGAGAACCTAATGCAAAAGCGTGTAAAATAAAACTTGGCTAACTTAAGGGGACGTAGTCGTTTTTGTAGTATTCAAAATTGTATCGCAAATATAAATGATATTTTAAAAAAAATGTTGAACCTCCGTAGGCTCAACATATCCAAAAAAAAAATAAAAAAAGATCGAACAAAATTAAAAAAAAAATAAATAAACCTAAATACGTAACTCTTGACATAAAAGTGATAACCTAAATGTCTGTGAACATTTTTTGTAGATCTTCTCTAGGACTATTTATATTTTAAATATCAGCTCATTAGGATTATAAATAGATTTTTGGCGATTTTTTTAAAAATGTGAGACCCAAGGTGGCGTGTAATTTTGCTAATTAAGCGTAAAGAGCTTTGTTTAGATCTTTGGTATTGGTGACCCCCACTGAAATTTTCCGGAAAAAATTATAGTCGAATATTTTAATCCTTAAATGTCCATTTTGAAAGGCCTATTTTTGATATTCTCGAAATAAGGGTCAAAATGATGCCCATAAAATTCCACAATATTACTCTGACAATAAGAATTCTCTTAGACATTAACTTACAACATTTTTTTCAGTTAGTATACTGCTCCCTTCGATCAAAAATGAAAACTTTGACCCACTGTAAAAAAAAATTCATACCAGGTGGACTATAAGAAAAATGATATACTCAACATGCCCTTTCAGGGCATCGCTATTCTGTTCCAAAAATACTGTTGGACAGTGTAATTAATGTGAGCATATTTTTAGAAATCTTATAAAAATGTTGAAATGGTTACAGTAAACAGTGCGTATCCACGGTTGAGGGGAATCGGATTACAAGATAATATTTTTACACTATCGATAGCAAAATCATATACAGGCCTGTCACAGAATTCCATTCCGATCAAAAGTGAAATTAATTCCGCATTTTCCTTTTTCAGAAAAGTAAAACGAAAATTTCTTTCGGAATGAAACCACTTTCAGTTTTCAAAGTTTTCTTTGTATTTATATGTTTTTCTAAAAATTTTAATCAATTTCTGTATAAAAAACCTCAATTTTGTTTTAATATTAAAAACATAATGAAATTAAAATCAGAAATACAGAGTTATTAAATATTTTTTGAATTAATGAGTTACACGGAATCTGAAGAACCTAAAACGAAATCGATCGTAATCAAAACTACGGAATTGAAACCATTCCGAACAAAATGTGTGGCAGGCCTGATATATTGGTATACCCTGAAAAACTACAAAAAAATCCGCCATTTATTGTATTAATTTAATTTTTTATAAAACCCTTAACAGTAGCGGGTTAATCTAGTATTGTATATTATAGAATAGAAATGTATTTTGGCTTTGCAATCGAATCACACTATTGTACTTATTTCAAAATAAATTGTTTGCGCATATTGACCTACAAAATTTTGGTTTATTTATTCAATTTGCACCTTGTTATGAATATATTGTTTTTCAATAAAAAATTTACAATATATAAATCTGCAAATATTGATATTTATTGTTTCATACAGATTCGCATTTTCAAATATTTGCTTATTTGTACTGTGGACTTTATTTTGTTTTTGTTTTATTGTAATTATTTTGTTATTCTAATGGGATGAAATAAAATATTTATTGCAAATTGTATTTATGTTTACAGTCTGTGTTTTTTTTTTTACTACAACAATTTTATTTGACTGTACTAAACCTTGTTTTACAATTAGAAAATAGGGTATTAGTTTTGGAATAAAAATGTGTCTTCTCTTGAATTCAATTCTAGATTTTATTCCTTGTAATGCTTGTAATTTGTTTCTCAACGTAACACCACGTTATCTAGGAGACATCTCTATTTATAAATGTGATAAAAAAATATTAAAATTTATTATTATGCATTCACATGATATTGCACTCAAATGTATAAAATTGAGTTTAGTCTGAAATTTTATATTTTTTGTCTATTGTGATGTGTGTTCATTCATAACACACATAATAGTAGTACAATATACCTATGTAGCAAAATCAGACAAACGTCTCTGAAGCTGATTTGAATATCAAATCAGATTCCATGTTTGAGCTGAATCAGATTTACATTTGAGCTGAATATACGAGTAATTAAATGAAAAGAATTAGGAAAAATAAAAAATTAAAAAAAATATTTATCAATAGAAGAAATACACATAGAGCGGAAACTAGAAAAAAAAACTCAAATAATAATATTACTCAAAAAATCACACATAAGAGTGGTGTTTTTGTTTTCATTTAGCTTTTTTTTACTAATACATTCTCACCACTTAGGATTTTAGCAACTGAGTTAGGTCTTTGAGAGGAGAGTTTCCGATCTATGTCTATTTATTGATTTCAAACAAACTAAATAATAATTAATAAATAATATGAAGCGTTCGTGTCAAACTTTTTCAATTACATACATAGTTCTTTAATTATTCAAATAAATTCTAATGATTTTAAATTTAGTACATAATAACAATTTAAAATTGGCATGACCTAGTACAACGTAATAAACTAAGATAATTTAACAAGTTTAGCACATAATGAAAAAAACTTATAAATTAAAGATAAAAATAAACATTAAAAGTGTGCAATAAAAATATTTAATAGTTAATGTCGCCGTGACTGCATTTATGTTGCATTTAGCGTTGCCAAATATCCAGGTTTTCGCAAACAATTAAATTTCAGTCAAATCACTATCTGTATAAAAATATTATAAACTTTTAAAGCATTTTCACAATAGTTTTCCAATTGTGTTTCCAGAAATTGATTTAAAAATATGCTAAAATGTGAAAAACCAGCCAAGCAACAAATTATTGAATTTGAGTAAATTTAGCAACCCAAAAATTACTTTTAACTGTTTGATAAACAAAAAACTTTTTTTATCTATATATATTTAAAAAATAATATAAAGTTTGCACTTGACTGGTTTCTTAAACAAACCACCATCACTATTGTAAATTTCATACGAAATATTCGAATTTTATTAGGAACTTTAAAAGTAAAACGACAAATGATATTTTTAAAGAGTCATCTTGTATACATATTTATTCCGATTTGTTTGTCATCATACATTCGTTCTATAGTGCATTCTGCTTCCTTTGTACGCCATTGGAAAATAGTCATATAAAACTTTTCATATCCAACCAAGTAGGGGTTTAGAGCTTGTAACTCTTTTAGTTTTTTTTCAAATTTATTGATTTATAGATTAGGGCTTAGTATTACTAAACACATATTTCTCGACTTTGCTTCACCATAATAGGATTTAAAATTTTATATATTTTGTTGCTTGACTGGTTTTTAAAATAAACGATCCAATTGATAGTAATTTCAAACTTGTTTTAATTATTGGCTTATGCATTTAATTTCAATCAAAAAACTTGAACAGAACAGCGACCCTTTAATTCTGAAAGGGCATGTTGAGTAGATCATATTTGTAGAATAAACTTATAGTCCAGCTGGTCTGAATTTTTACAGTGGGTCAAAGTTTTAATTTTTTGATCGAAGGTAGCAGTATACTAACTGAAAAAAATGTTGTAAGTTAATATCTGAGAGAATTCTTATGACTGGGCGACACTATACTGTCGTTCCAAAGACGGAAGCGAACAATTGGTCTCTTGCTTTTTCTCAGACTATCGATAATTGAATCGTCTTTCAGGAGTAAATTAGTTCAATCGAAAAGAATCTCAGAATTAAATCTCGAGACACCGACCATTGACATCATGCTGACATACATCAATTACATTTAATTATTGTCTACACATATTTAACACTTTTGAAATCCTTTCGGGGAGATGAAATCGTGTCATCCTTGAAGGAAAGTGTGGCATAAAACGTTGTGATATCGATTACTATTGATGAATGGTTTTTAAAATATAGGAAACTCCACTTGTGGAATATCCAAAATGCTTTCTAGCACAAAAAAGGACAAAGACTTTATTGGGTCTTGGTAGAAACCCGGTTAGACTTCTCACAGGTATACTAACTGGACGTTATGTGCTTGGACATTAGGGTTATACTTTTTTCCGGAAATCTTCTAGTTAAAAAAAAAAAAAATAACTTATTATACCCTTCACCTTCGTGGGAAGGGTACACAAAAAAAACTATATTTCAATTCAAACATTTATCACATATTGAACTGGTTTCAATTATTTCATAATTGAATCAAGTATTCATATGCTCAAAAACAAAATTTTCTGATATTTTATATTGAATTTTGAGTTTAAGAAATAGTTTTTTCTGTGTATATAAGTTTGTCATTCCGTTTGTAATTTCCACAATATAATTTTCCGACCCTATAAAGTACATATATATATTCTGGTTTCTTATAATTTTCTGAAGACCCCATATATCTTCGGGATCCAAATCTTTAATAATTTTGTCAGACATGCTTTCCAGAAGTTTCCTATTTAAAATCAGCAAATCGGCTGAGATATGAGGAAAAAATCAGGAAAACCTCGATTTTTTTACCTATATCTGGATTACTAAGTCATTAATATAGACAATATGGATATCTAATGATAGATATTTCAAAGACCCTTGCAACTACGTATATAAGACCATAGTAAGTTGTACCTACAATGGGTCAAAATCGGAAAAAATATTTTTTAATCCGAATTTTTTTCACCAAAAAATTGGACATATTTCGCAAAGTATTTATTACCCATGTATCAACAGGAGTTGTCTAGACAAAAAATATGAAGAATCTAGGCAAAAAAATTCAAGAACTGGAAGTTCCGGGACATACATGAGTTACAAAATTGTCAGTATTAGACAGGGCTTAATGTTTATAAGTGAACAATTTTAAGGGCATTGTAATGAATCTAAAGGCCTCCCAAACTTACTGCAACAAATTTGCTGAAAAAAATAATACTCATCCAAACTGCAAAGTTGTTTTGTAATTCATATAGTTTTTTTTATTTATTTTTAAAAATTAACAATTAAGTAACAATAACTTAAAATAGTAATTAGAAATTTTGAAAAAAGAAAAAAAAAACGTAAAATATAATTGTTTATATTTGTTTATTATATTTAATAATTAAATTATATAACATAAGGTACTTATATTCCATTCAAATGATCCCTATTATCATATTGCAGAGATTTTTATTAACAAAAAAAAATAAAATTAAAAAAAAAACAAAAAAAAAAATTAAATAAAAACTTAATTGACTACAAAAAGGCACCTGAGTTGTAAATAAATATATAAATGATTTTATATCGTAGATATTTATGTTAAATATAATTGCATATTTATATATATGTATTAGTAAGTAATATTTTAAAGATTTATTTAAACAAAAAGTTATATAACAAAAATATATATTTCATAGTTAAAAATTTACACAAACGGATACTGGAAATACATGGACAGATGTATTTTATATACATAAATAAATGTATTTGAGCAATTAGTTATTTGAAATACTTTTTTAAAGTACATAGATAGTTTTTATTTAGTAAAATATATTTTAAATTTTAATGATTTCATTAAATTTTATGAAACTTTGAAAGTTCCACAGTGTCCCGCACTACTACATTTCAAATTAGAGAAGCAAGTTTCATGTCCATGTATTTTCAGTTAAATGAACTTCCCAACAAAAAATTGTGGCAAAAATGGTTTCTCAAAATATTTAGTTTATAAAAACCCATTAAAACTAAAGTTTTTTTTTCAAAATTCTTATATCGAAAAGCTTTACAGGAAACAGTAAAGCTTGATTTAATTAACACCATCTTTTGCTGGGATATACATACATAAATAAGTCCTGTGTTTGTGTATTGATGTAAAAATATCCTTAGTTTTAAATTTCTTTACTGAAATTTGTTTTCATATTTTATTTATCCCTGATTAAATTTGAAACACAAATTGACTAGTGTTCAAGGTAACATTTGTTTAAGCAAGGTATTTTTTCATTATGATTTCACTTGTTTTTATTTTATTTTATTTTATTTTATTTAAATAACTTTTTATTATGTATTTTCATTTTCACTTGTTATTTTTATTATGTATTTAGTTATTGGGTTGGTTGTTTGTCTTTGTTTTGTTTTGTTTTGATTGTATTTTAAATTATTATTCTATATTTTTTTTGTTTATTTAACTTTTCTTTCCATTTGATTAAATTTATTTATTTTTCATTTTATACAGTATCACATTTTATAGAGTTCTGGTGGTTCTTTGCATGAGGATATGCCCTGATCATATTTTCCCATTTCGGCTTCGTAGAGAAGATTGTTGATTAAATGTTTGACTACAATTTTTGCTTTGGACGTTTTAAGTTTTCGTATTGTTATGGCCACATATTCGCCAAACACTCCATACTCATCGATGGGATTGTTGGTGCAGTTGTTGTTGCTGTTTGTCTTGTTATTGTTGCTAGTGGTTGGGTTGTTGGTGCTGTTATTATTGATGAGTGTAGTTTGAAGGTGGGAAAAAGAGGTGGAGTAACCAGCTCCATCATCTTCATCATCGTCGCCGTCGTCATCATCATCATCATCAGCATTATCGTCAGGACTTTGATTGTTGTTTATATTGTTGCTGTTGTTGCTATTTAAATAATCACATTGTCTGGAGTGTATGATGGCATTGGAATGTTGCTGTTGTTTTTGATGTAATTTAGAAGGTGATGGTGCATCCTCATTGTGATTTACGTTTGAATGCATTTGTGCCTTACGTTTGCGACTACCGACTGTGCCAGTGCCACCATTGATAGCAACACTGGCTGGATTATTGACGATGCCGCTGCCGTGGCTCATGTTGGCGGTGTTGCTTCTGTTCATTGTCAAGTCAGTGGCATTTTTATGATAATTCAGTGGTACTGGGGTGGAAGTGCGTGTGCTCTCAAGCATTGCTAACTCAGTGGAATCACTTTCAAACTGTTGAATAAAGTAGATAAAAACAAAATAAAAATACAAATAGAATCTTAATAATAGTGTAGTAAAAACATGATGGAAAATAAATCGTAAATGTAGAAGAATAATTGAGTAGCCAGATACTAAAGTCAATAACATTGGCTCACATAGTAGGTAAGGATATTTGAGAAGCCGCAGAAGAAAAGGTACTTTTTCGATTTTTTGATATTTTTATAATATTGGTTTGAAATCTTCTAGAAAAAATCATTTTCCCAAAATTTTAAAATTTTCAAAAAAGTACCTTTTGTTGTGCGGCTCCTCATTTGCTATCAACATTAATAATTTCTATGGCAAAATAATTTGAATTTAAATGTTATTTCTAATTTTCAATAAAAAGTTTAAATAATTTTAATTACACTAGTTTACAAGGTTTTTTTTCATGCTATGAATCATTGGTCTTAGAATCAAAAAGTATGTATATTATGGGTCCTCATAAGATTCTAGTCGATCTAGCTATATCCGTTCGTCTGTATATCTGTTGAAAACATGATAGGGTACAAACGAAAGGACATAGCTGACTGAAATTTTCCACAATTACTCTCTGTTGATTAGGTTTGTTCGGTATTGAAAGTGAGCAATATCCGTCTATGATTTTCACCATTAGAAATTATACTGTAAAGAAGAACGTCGAAAATCGGACAACATTTGTCCCTAGTCCCCATACAAGATCCCCCTCTTATATACAAGTATACAAGATTTGACACAGCCGAATATAACACTCTTACTTGTTATAGATATTTTCATTTGTCTTCCCCTCGATACTCCAACTATGGTCTCCTAGCATATGCGGACCCTAAAACGTTGATAATTCCGTTCAAATCTTGCACAGGAAGAAAAGTCGTAGTAAATCTGTCTATTTTAAACTACTGATCCGACTATAAAATGATGTACAAACAAATTATACAGGAGAACAAAGAACACAAGGTGAGATACAGGTTTTCATTTATTTTACTAATTTATCACATATACTTTAAAAGATTTAAATTTCAATTTCGATTTTTGCCTTGACTTTATTTTCTTTTTTGCAAACATCTTTCGTAATAGTTGTCAAAAATTGTTTCTAAAACATTCAGGTATGTGATGAAAAACGATTTCAAAACGACAAAAAGTGTGATGTGTTTGTTCGAATCGTTTTGTCATATTAGTTTCAGGGGAAATTATCGAAATTAAATTTTCACATTAATTAAGGTAAACAAATGCAGCGTTGCTTATTTAGTTGTTTTTTGCTATAAAAATCAATCGAAATTCATCACACCTAAATCGTTTTTGGGATTGATTTGACTGATTATTTTATATTTAATATACTGTAAACTAGCATGGAAAAACATTTGTTCTAAAACATTTTGACAAAAACTAAGCTTAATTTTTTAAAAAAATCGTTTAAAAAAGTCCAGTATTAATTACGATTGCCCGTTTCATATGAAGCCTCTAGATCTTCAGATGACAAAGCCAAGTCAATTTAAAAATGGAAATAAAGGTGCGTGAATTAAAAGAGTGAATAATGTCCCATAAAAGTTACAGCGCACTCCTTTGCACCCGCTCCAATGTCGTCATAAAGCTCCGCACCAAATACAGAAATGGTCTTCAATTTTTGGTCAAAGTAGTTCGAATGAGTAGAAGTATATCTGAGAATGCCTGGTACATCCACAGGACTATATAAAATAGAATGGTTTCTTGTGTGGATTGAGTTTTTTTTAGCATTGAATTGTCGGTACTGTTCTGAATTCTCTTGACAAAGAGAGTTTTTCACGACCAAACATGCTTACCTAGGATGCCCCACTGTACGTAGACTTTTATTCCTGGCACAATTCTGAAATGCTACATTTTTGACTCTGACCGCGTAGTGGACGTGTTCTGTTAAACCGATATTTGTTCTTCAATTTACTGGAAATTTGACTTCCATCAACAGAAAACCCATATTTACTACAGCTGCCGAGAAAGCATAGTTATCAATTTGAGTTATTTCAAAAGTTTTTCTATAAAGAAACAGCAAACGTCCGGTTGAAAGGTTTGGTCGGAATTTATCAGGGACGCAAGAAATATATGGTTATTTCAGCATTTTGGCTTTCACTAGAAGTATGGTTAGAGTGCACATGCCAGAAGATACTATGGACATTGGAATAACCACCTATAGTGATTTCTGGGTTACTGAGTTTCAGACAAATAGCACAGGGCAACAAAATCGAAAAAAATTTAAAGGCTTTTTAAACCACTACACAATTTTGATGTATTGTGGTTCCAGTAGTACAAATATGGTCCAAATTTTAAATTGTGAATAAATTCGAAAATAATTAATCGATCTTTATGATCGATATCTCATTTAGTTGCTATTATATTTGGGTTTGCGATACAGCAGTAAACTCCTGAGCCGATTAAAACGCAATATACTGAGCCGATTAAAACGCAATATACAGATTAAGGGTTATGAAAATTGCAATTTTTTAAGTTTACTTCAATAATATCGGACTAACCCTTTTTGAGTTATCATAAATTATGTGGAGAAACATCTACAAAAATTCGCAATTTTAGAAAAAAAAATCTATCCATAGAATTAAAAAATTTGACAATTTTTGTACTTAGGTAACCATGATGCATCAAATCTATATACTGGTTAGTGAAGCCTTTTTTTTGCTGTTGACCTGTGTAGTGATTAATTACGGTCCATATTATCCAATGTGTTCAGAGGTATATTATACTGTCAAGCACATATACCGCAACACCCCAGTTTGAGGCAAAGGTTGTAGTAATGTGATATTTGTGAAAGTTAGATGAATCGGCCTAATCGCAAATATTTTAAACACTGAATTTTAATAGGAAAATGGGGAAAAAAACTACCGCGGATTTTTTATTTATGATTGGGATTTTTATTAATGATTGGGCTGATACACTTGCAGGGTACGCGATGTAGAAGTCCGACAGTTACAAAATTAGAGTGTTGCAACAATCTGCAATGGCAAAAACCGATCTTGTTACGTATTGAGTTTATGTTTAACTATTCGAATTGTGTTTATTCTAATTAGTATATTACAGTTGCAATATATGTACCTACTATACTCGCACTAATGTATCTCGGTTTTAGGTTAGACAAATATTATGTACTTACAATTTCTGTTTTAACATCATCTGCACTAATGTTACAGTATTCACTGCCATCGAAATCAGAGTTACGTGCCTGCAAAGAATGAAAAAAAGAAAACAAAATGATAGAAGTGAAAAAAGTGAAATGCATTTTAATTTGAATGGTTTGTGGCAATATCAATGTTACTACAAAAGCTAGTAACAAAAAAGTGGAATCAAATGACTTTTAACATACACACACACTCTGTCACACATGCAAACAAATTAGTACGTACAATAGATACATAAATTGAACACTATTTACAAACAGTACAAAAATTGTACTGTTGAATGCATTCTGCCAAGTTGTTGCATTATAAAAATTACAACAACAAGAATACGACTCGTAACAAAGACTAAAGTTGAGAAATTATTGCAAACGTACTTTACTCGCACACTGTTGCACTGAACAATAACAACAACAACAAAGTAGAAGAAAACAAATAAAGTGGAGGAAGAAAAAAGAAAACAAAACGGCTGATGCAACAAATTCAACCAACATATGTGCATACCACCATACATAGATACACACTCACACACTCGTAGAAATGTGTACATAAAGCTCAATTGCAGCAGGGGCTTGTTGGTTGGCTTTCATTTCAATTCGTTTCATTTCATTTGAGGCCAGAGTAATGCGACACATTTACGATTTTTTGTAAAGCTTATCAGTTGTGGAGCAGAGCAGCATGATTGTTGGTTGGTTGGTTGTGTTACTTTGTGGTGAAAACCACAAAAAAAATATATTTTTAAAAATAAATTAAAACAACAACCACAATAAGACATTCGAATAAGTAACACTCCAACACACACTCACTTGTTGGGGTACGTATTTATTTATGTTTGTATGTTTATGTGTTTAGTTGTATGTAGATATAGCGACACTACAGATCGTAGAGTGCCTCATTTTATACCAAAAAAGTGAGCATACGCGGACTGGACTGTTTCACGTGTGTGTTGATATGAAATTAACACAAAAAAAAAAACAAAATAAATAATAAAAAAATGTGTGGAAAAAATACGACGCATTAGCTGAACAGCTAACGACAACTGAGTTAGTTGGCAGAGGTACAGTGGGACTAAACGATTAATATCTCCACTTACATTTCATTAAAGTATTTTTGTAGCAATGACACTAGGTATAGAGAATCAATCTTATAAGGTATCCGTCAAAATGATACTTTTCATTCTGTTTATCTAAATAAAGAAATAACGCTATACAGTAAAACCTTGATAATCCGGATAATTGATTGCAGACCCTAATCTGGATTATCAAATTCTCCGGACTACCGAATAAAAATTTTAAAACATTGTTCTTATATTAAACAAGTAAGAAAGTGTGGTCGGTCATGCCCGACCATATAATACCCAACACTAAGTAAAAGAGCAAAAACGTTTTTCTTTTAAAATTTCAATAATTTATATTTTTGAGTGATTTGCGGAAGTGGGCCTTATATGGGGGCAATGTCCAATTATGGACCGATCACCATGAAATTAGGTCGTGTGATTTGAGTCTATATGAAATTTTACTATGTTGAATTTTGTGAGTATACCAACACTTTTAAGCGATTTATGCATTTCGGAAGCGGGTCTATATGGGAGCTATGACTAAATTTGGTGACATGAATTTTGTGTATATAAAACTTATTTGGAGCGGAATTTGTGGAGATACATATATAAACATTTATGACCGATAAAGTCCAATTTCGGGAGGACATTTGTATGGTGGCTAGGTGAAATAATGAACCAATAGACTTGGTCATTGAGTCGAAAAAATAATATGTACCAAATTTCATCGAAATATCTTCTGCGCACAAGGTTTACATTGACAGCCAGCCGACCAGACGGACGGACATCGTTTAATCGACTCAGAGAGTGATTCTAAGTCGATCGGTATACTTTAAGGTGGGTGTTAGACTAATATTTTTGGACGTTACAAACATCTGCACAAACGCATTATACCCTCCCCACTATGGTGGTGTAGGATATAAAACGCTTTTAAAACACATATCTAATGATACATTAATTATATTATTGTATCATTTAAATAAATGATTGCATTTAAAAAAAGAAACACTGAACTTCAGAAGAAAAAACTACTTTTCTTTGTTTTTTTTTTTTAAAAAAAAACATGGAATTGCGTAGAAAATAGTTTTTTTTGCAGCACAATAAAACTATGTTTTTGGAGTAAATTACCGAATAATCCGGATTAACGATGTACGGATTATCAAGGTTTTACTGTTTAATATATAAAACATTTATCAAATAGTACATTGTATTAATTTAATTAAGCAAAATATGGATCAAATCCGTGCAATTTTGTGACTGTTTTGAACGATTTTATTTACAGGTGATTAAATACTAGGGTATTCAATCGATTAACCGTTAATCGACTAACCGATTAATTTTGGCCGGTTAACTGTTCGAATAATTTAAAATTGACGATTTTCAAATAACAAATAAACCGATTAATTTTTGTCGATTAACCGAATAACCGAAATTTTTTTTTGCACTTTTTATAGAAATACTGGCAAATCCCGGTATAACGAACGATATGTTGTCAGGCCCATTCGTTAAATTGAAAAATTCGTAATATCGAGATGTTTTTTTTTTTTAATTTTGGACAACTTTTTCTGTATTGGAATTTAACTAAACGTATGGCGTTTTGATCCCTAGGTTGGATGAGCTGTGTGACATTAGGAGGGATGAAAATCGTCAAAATCGAGGAATGAATATCGTATTAATAAAGCCTTCATTGTAAGGGATTTCGATTCTGAAAATGATTCAACCTGTTGAAAATTGAACTGAGGGATAAACATTTAAAACAAAAACAAATTTTGAAGATTCGACTTAATTTGTGTGAAGATAATTTACAGGAAACATTAGTCACGATACAATTTTTGTTTTATTTTCTTCAAAATGTTGAGAACTTTGTTATTCCATATTTCGTTCATTCATTTAAATTTTTTACTTTTTCTTTCAATGAAATTCTTCTAAGGTTTCCCATATTTAATTCACATGAATACTTGCACAATTATTGTCTGTTTCACAATATTGAATGAAAGATTTCGTTCGCATTCTACCGTCATGTTTATGTGAACGAATCAGTTTTCTTTCGCTTAGAATGCGAACGAAATCTTTCATTCGATATTGTGAAACAAGCAATTAAAACCACTATAGAACAAATTACAGCACCTATTTTTAAAGAGAGTAACCATTGAAAACGGTACTGTAACGACTTATTTTCTTATTTTGACATTCTTTATACTTTTGTTTTTTATACTTTCTGTTCATTATATTGAGCGTACAATATTCGAAAAGTTCGTTATATAAGGTTATCAATGTTAAAAATTTGGTTGTTTGTTTGTTTGTTTTTTCTCACCATTCGTTATATCGAGCATACAATTTTTGAAACGTTCGTTATATAAGGTAGTCAATGTTACGAATTTGACCGTGCGTTAAATCGGATTTTCGTTAAAGTGAGATTCGTTATACCGGGATTTGCCTGTATAGTTTTAAACACACAAATTTTATTTCATAACTCGTAAACATTCCCTTCTAGCAATAGTGTTTTGAAGTATAGTACGATAACTGATACTAAGGAATTTGGAAATGACCCTTTTTTCTAGAATGTTCTATGATGAACTTTGTCCTAATGAGTCGGAGGACGATATGGTAATAGACGAAACTGAAGACATTACTGAAACGAGTCTTTTATCACAACTTAACAAAACTATTAAAGTATTCAAAATCTAAAAAAAAATCCAAAAAGGACTCCCATGGTATGATGGAGGAAAAGAACTGAGAAATTGAATATTTTTTCGATTTCTCCAACATCTATAATTAGTGAGAGATTTTTTTTCAAGTCAAGTTTTATTAAAAAAAAACCTTTAAAGAGAAAGCATTTAAATTATATTCCTTTTTTTAAAAGATTGTTTCAGAAGATCTCTAAAAAATGCATATGTTTATTTATTGTTTTGTTGAAATGATATGTTTTGTTTTTTGTGTTTGTCACACAATTCTTGTTTTTCTTTTCAATTTAAAATTAAAATGGAAATTATTCGGTTAATCGAATAATTTAAAATTAACCGATTATTAACCGATTAAATTTAAATCTCGATTAATTATTTGCTCGATTAACCGATTAAATCACAAACCTGATTAATTGAATACAGATGTTCGCACTTTTTTGAGTTTGATGGTATAATTTTATCTCGGTTTTTATATTAAAATAAGTTACAAAGGTCAAAAATCCCAAACATTGGGAGATTTTTTCACTTTAGAAATTTATGGAATTTTAAGGGTATTGTAAAAAAAACAAAAAATCGTCTAGGCCTGACAGTAGGCCACTCGATTAGTTAAGAAAAACTTTCTTTAAAAATAAATAATCTTTGTTGTTTGTTTTCGTGAAAAAAAATTATTAAAGTTATATAACAAAACATAATATGGGAGTTCACTATTAAGTGCGAATGGTCTTGCAACATTGCAAATGCAAAATTTTACAGTAATCCAATAGCAAAATACATACAAAAACCTATAAAATTTTGCATTTGCAATGATGGAAGGTCCATTCGCACTTAATAGTGAAATCCGCTAATGTAATTAAAACAAAATTATTCTTGAAAAACAAATAGCTCAAGCTTCAACATTTTAGTTGAATAAAATATTTGTAGCTCAAATGTTGAAAATAATGGGAACTGTACGAATACCAGGGACCGTAAATAACGGTAATCTATAAAATTTGTAATCAACAACTCTCTATGTTAGAGTCCTATGGTGACCTATGGTGATATTAAACAAATTATCTCAACTCCCCTGTTAACTGTTATATTTCAACGTAAAAATAAAAGTTCGCATGAAAAAATGTTTTAAATAGTCTAAAATGAAGTCCTATCTTGCGCATTTCGTCTTTTATCCAATGATAGTTCAGTATTAATTTTTTTTTAATAGTTTTTTTTATTGGATAAAAGACGAAATGCGCAAGATAGAATAGAATAGATATTTCCAAGCTAATTATATACGCAAATACCCAGGTTTGCGTCGCTAATTGGGCCTGCAGAAACACGACGATTTTAATTTAATTTGTTCCTAGATTCATAACTTTTGCTGAAAAAATAGATTTTTCAATACAAACATTTTCATATTAACGACGCAAATCGAAGTACTGACGACGATTTTCGAAGCCATGCGACGCAAACTGAAACAAAAACAAGTAAGAGTGCTATATTCGGCTGTGCCAAATCTTATATACCCTTCACCAAATTATACTTAAAAATTTTAAATATTTTTAGGTAAACAAAATTTAATTTTTTTCATTTTTTTTTTAAATTTTAAATTTTAAATTTTTTTTTTTGGTTTTTTCAATTTATTTTTTGAAAAAAAAATTCGGGTTAAATTTTTTTTTTTCGATTTTGACCCATTGTAGGTCCAACTTACTATGGTCTTATATACGTCGTTGCAAATGTCTTTGAAATATCTATCATTAGATATCCATATTGTCTATATTAATGTCTTAGTAATCCAGATATGGGTCAAAAATAGGTCAAAAATCGAGGTTGTCTTGGTTTTTTCCTCATATCTCAGCCATTTGTGGACCGATTTTGCTGATTTTAAATAGCAAAATTCTCGAAAGCAAGTCTGACACAATTATTGAAGATTTGGATCCCGAAGATATCTGGGGTCTTCAGAAAATTGATTTCAACAGACAGACGGACAGACAGACAGACATGGCTTAATCGACTCCGCTATCTATAAGGATCCAGAATATATATACTTTATAGGGTCGGAAATGAAAAATGTAGAAATTGCAAACGGAATGACGAACTTATATATACCCTTCTCACGAAGGTGAAGGGTATAATGATTCAAATCGAAGCACTAACGACACAAATTCGAAGCCATGCAACGCAAATTGGAACAAAATCGACGCAACTTCGAAATTATAGAAATTTTAAAAAGACGCAACTTCGAAACCGACGCAGAACGAAGCGACGCAAACCGGGGTATAAGTGAATACATATATTTTTTAAATAAAATATCCCAAAGTAACGTGTATACATTAGAGTGCTCCAAAAAAATAAAATTGCGAATTTTGACCGTCCCCCCCTCTAGAATTGTTCTATGTATTGTAGAAACACATTGTGTAAAATATTAGGATGATAGGATAACGTTAACTGGTGGCGCAACGACGCTGAAGTTTTGAGGTGCATTTACAAGGGGAAAATATGCAATTTTTTCAGTTTTTGTAAAAATTTTGTCATTAAATAATGACTTTTACAATTTAATTTAAAAGAATCGAAATGTGTAGGTAATTGTCGTTATAATAAGATATAAAAGACAAAAATTAGTAAAAAAAATGTTAAAGTTATTAAAAAATCGCCAGGCCATTAACGTGTCTCAGGCCACTAGAACAAGAAATTTATGAACAAAATTAACATATTTTGAGAAATATTAAAATAAAAGCTTATTTTTACTTAAAATATATCCATATTTACTTGTATATGAGTTTTTGTCCTCGTAGGATACCGTTAACCTATTCGCAGGTATGACCAAAAAAATTAAATTTTTTTAACGGCAGTTTCAAAACTCCAATTTCAAATTTTTAAAAATTTTGTTAAACAAATTTCAGAATTTTTTGATCATCACATGGGGATTTATTGACAACATAATGGGGAATAAAAATGTGAAAAAAGTATGTCAATATCTCCTATAGTTTTTCCGTACCTGCGATATAAATTTTGCGATTTTCGAGAAAAACTAATTTTTTGGCCATATTTTGGGGAATGACCAGAATTTCATTACTGTAATGATTTTTGAGTAAAAGCTATTCAGAATAATATAATCCAGGTAATTTTAAATATAGTCTGAAAGTTTTACTAAAATCGGAAAACTTTAACCCTTAAATCGTGAAGGTCAAAGGTCAATTTTTTCAATATTTGGAATTTCTCATGGAAAGATAGCGAAATATTATACATTTTTGGGCCGATTTTGATGAAACTTAAGAAAAATATAAAATGAAGTCTAGTATTCACAATAACAGTACAAAAATGGAAATTAACCCTTAATAGCACTTGGGGTCCAAATGACCCTCAACTTTTAAAATCACGAAAAACACATTCATTTTGACCCCAAGTACTCTTAAGGGTTAATTTCCATTTTTGTACTGTTATTGTGAATACTAGACTTCATTTTATATTTTTCTTAAGTTTCATCAAAATCGGCCCAAAAACATATAATATTTCGCTATCTTTCCATGAGAAATTCCAAATATTGAAAAAATTGACCTTTGACCTTCACGATTTAAGGGTTAAAGTTTTCCGATTTTAGTAAAACTTTCAGACTATATTTAAAATTACCTGGATTATATTATTCTGAATAGCTTTTACTCAAAAATCATTACATTAATGAAATTCTGGTCATTCCCCAAAATATGGCCAAAAAATTAGTTTTTCTCGAAAATCGCAAAATTTATATCGCAGGTACGGAAAAACTATAGGAGGTATTGACATACTTTTTTCACATTTTTATTCCCTATTATGTTGTGAATAAATCCCCATGTGATGATCAAAAAATTCTGAAATTTGTTTAACAAAATTTTTAAAAATTTGAAATTGGAGTCTTGAAACTGCCGTTAAAAAAATTTAATTTTTTTGGTCATACCTGCGAATAGGTTAACGGTATCCTACGAGGACAAAAACTCATATACAAGTAAATATGGATATATTTTAAGTAAAAATAAGCTTTTATTTTAATATTTCTCAAAATATGTTAATTTTGTTCATAAATTTCTTGTTCTAGTGGCCTGAGACACGTTAATGGCCTGGCGATTTTTTAATAACTTTAACATTTTTTTACCAATTTTTGTCTTTTATATCTTATTATAACGACAATTACGTACACATTTCGATTCTTTTAAATTAAATTGTAAAAGTCAGTATTTAATGACAAAATTTTTACAAAAACTGAAAAAATTGCATATTTTCCCCTTGTAAATGCACCTCAAAACTTCAGCGTCGTTGCGCCACCAGTTAACGTTATCCTATCATCCTAATATTTTACACAACGTGTTTCTACAATACATAGAACAATTCTAGAGGGGGGGACGGCCTGTACCTAGAAAGTTTTTTTCGTCCATACAATCTTGGAGCACTCTAGTATACATATAAGATTCGTCTTAGCCTAATAGAGCATTATAACATATTTTAAAATTGTTTTTCATGGGAAAACATTTAATCTTATCTATGATCTGTGCAATATATTGTAATTAAGTCGTCACTTGTTGGTATATCTAGAATTACGTGTACATACACTGTGACACAAACATTGGGCAACGCATCTACAGTTTTTACATATTCTGAGGATTTTATGTGTCATAGTTTGTTTCGATTTTCAAAAAAAAACTTCTGAAATAAAGAATTCATATTCCGCTTTAAGAGTTGCAAAAATCGAAAAGAAGTAGAATAAAAAGATAAAATTTATTTAATTTGTATGAAAAAAATATATTTAAATATTGATTAAGCCTTAACTATGTTTAAAATTTTGATAAGTTATCCGACCTAAGTCATGCTTCATAAGAAAAATAAATATCTTTTAACATACAATTTGAGCATTTTTTTCCGTTAATTTTTAAGAATAATGAAATTAATAATAGCAATAAATAAATTTTTGGCTTTAATTCCATGTGAAATTTCATTTTTATCATAAAAACCATTACTTTTGTGTCTAATTTACATAATTGTGGTATTCACATGGTCTGATATTAGTCATATTGTCATAATGTCCTAATATATTATAATAGTTGTTGTGTTTTAAACAAAAAAAGTATTATTTTATGACAAAACAATAAATATAGTTCAAATAGTGTTATTAGTTTAGAACTTTTTTGTTTGAAACACAACCAAAATTGGTTAAACTATCAGTTAAAGAAAACCGAAATCGGTCGAGTTTACAATGGTGAAAACCCCGGTTTTCGGCTTTGGATAACCCAATACATATGGTACGAATATGTAATATATAGTCATTATAATTATCAAAATCATAACGTATTAAACTAATAAACATTCAAATCTGTCAAAAGATCATTCTGAATTGTATATATTGAACAATCCTTCAAATTGGTGCAAAAATGGCTTAATGAAATATCGTATTCAAGTATTTTATTTCTAACTGGTTGATCGCCCCGGCTTCGCCCGGTAGCATTTAATAATGCTAGTTCTTCAAGTTTCTCCAAGCCACGCACACCAGCCTGTTCTTATTTATTTGCAAATAAAATATCTAAATTTGTACTGCATACTTTAGGGAGCTCTTTTATTACAGTTGACTGGACTCACAAAAAAAAGAATTTACGAGTTTTACCCGGAAAATTTCGAATCGAATAAAAAAATCTGCCAAATCGCTCCAGCCGTTCTGACGTGATGACATTACATTAGAGATGCTAATCGGGACTGATTTTTTAAAATCCCGGGGATCGGGATTTGGTAAAGAATCCCGACCCGGGGTTTCGGGATTTTCAGGAAATCTAAAATCCCGAAAATTATAAGAAAGAAACGTACATAATTATGTCTTTACAATTGAAAGTAAATTTTTTATTTAGCAATTAATTTTTATTAGACACTAAATAGCATACTATCGCATCTATGGTTTCGTCTGCCATTCTGGAACGAATTTTGTTACCGAATATGCTGCTGCCGAAAAACATCTTTCATATTGGCAAAACCGTTTACAAATACTTATAACAAATCTGCAAGTATTTTCCTCTTGTTCCTTCAGAAATAAAGTGATCTATTTCTTTTGCAAGTTGCAAATCTACATTATAACTTTGTTTCGTTATTGTTATTTGGGTTTTTTACATTTATTAATAATATCTTTTAGCCTTTGAGCAATCGAAATATTTTCATTTTGTTCGAGCTCCTCATCTGAGATAAAATCAATTTCGTTTGAAGAGGATTTAAATTGAGTTTTGTTAGATAACTTACAAAAAAAGGTGAAGAATTGATTTTCCAGAGCCCCACTCTAGGAAAACCAAAAATACCGCTTTCCTTTATTAACTACTAGTTGACCGCCCTGGCTTCGCCCGGTAGCATTTACTAATGTTAGTTCTTCAAGTTTCTCGAACCCACATACGCCTGATCTTATTTATTTGCAAATAAAATATCTAAACTTGTACTGCACACTTTAGGGAGCTTTTTTTGTTACTGTTGACTGGACTCAAAAAAATAAATTCCGAGTTTTACCCGGAATTTTTGATTTTTTTTCTTTACATACATGGACCATTTCATTTTTATATAGAAGATAGATGTTGTAGCAGGAGTTGAGCTTAACAACTATACTGAACATCACTTTGCGATATTCGGACATGTAGAATGTCAAAATGCATAAAAAAGGCACACAAAAATTACAATTTCCCCTACATATTTATTTATGAAAAACGGGATTTGGAAAATCCCGGGATTTAAAATTAAAAAATCCCGGGCTTCGGGGTTTAAGAAATCCCGAAAACCCCGGGATTTTCGGGAACGGGATTCCCCGTTTGGCATCTCTACATTACATACATGGACCATTTCATTTTTATATATATAGAAGATAAAGTCTATAGATGTGTATAAAAAAATAAAGAAATATTTATTAGCGACGCTTCCCTACGAATGAACGTAGCCTTAAATTAGCAATTATTGTTGCCTATATCTCGGATACTATGTTCAGTATATGAACAACATATTTCTCATAATAGGTATTTCAACGAAGAAAATACGTCATTTTTATTCCGACTATTTAAAGAACATCAGAAAAATTTTTGAAAGCATGGCTTCGAAGTTGCGTCTTTAGTATTTCGATTTGCGTCGTTAATATGAAAATGTTTGTAAAAAATAGATTTTTCTATTTTTTCAGCAAAAATTATGAATCTAGGAACCAATTAAATGAAAATCAATACAAATGTGCGGGAAATCGTGCTTCGTTTTGGTTGGCGTAGCATTTCTCCAGTCCCAATGTTTGTTTTCGGCACTACATAAATTGAAGCAAATGGAAATTAATGTTTAAAAGGTCTATGGGTACTGCGTGCCGTCTTGGCCCACTGTTCAGTAATATTAATATGTGTGTGCAACTGTCAAAGTGTCTTCAAATAATTCAGTCGCTGAAATAACACTACACAACAACGAACCAGAAATGAAAACGCAAAACATACCCAATGAGAGAAACTAGACAAACAACTTTTTTGTGTGTTCAACGATTTTGAGTTGCAAATGAGTAAATACTGTGCAACAATAACAACAATATGGGCAACTAAAGATACACTGAAAAGAAAAATCTGCAAGAATGTGACGTATGGAAATTTGTTTAACTTTCTATAGTATCTTATCAATAAGTGTGTGTGTGTGGGAAGTTCTTAGATTAACAATTTGGCTTTGATTTATACGAAAGTATATTTCATTGGATTTACATAAGTTAGATTTTTAGAAACTTGAACACATTTGGTCAATTCACAAGGTCTCCTAACATGTCATAATGTCCTAATATTTCGCGACTCGGCTTAACCGGCTCTTAGGCGTTAGGCGCAGGGGTCTGCTGGACATTTTTTGCTTGAAATGCAATAACAACATTTTTAAACCATTGTGAAATATTAGGACATTATGACACGATAGGAGACCTTGTAAATTGACCAATTGTTTAAAATAGCAAACCCATAAAGTGGTTGGTTCACTTCTAGTTATAACAATGTCCAATCTACGAGTAAATTCAGCCGAGTCAAGTCTTCAAATCACAGACATTTTAAAAAGACGCAACTTCGAAACGACACAGAACGAAGCGACGCAAACCGGGGTACTGCTGTACTTATGATAAATAGTTGAAAAACTTTGTATTTTGTGAATTTGACATGTGCAAAAAATGTTGTTCAACTACATAGATACATAGTTATAAAAAGAAAACAAAATTTCGTACAGTGTATTAGCATGTACATGTGGACATTTGTATTGCTGTGTGTGCTTGTTGTTGTGTAGAGTGATAATGTCTAATATAAACTATAAAGATATGGAAAGTCACTACTTACCACAGCCGTTATCGAAAGACTAGGAATTGCAGTCGCAGCAGCTAAAGCAGAGGCAGAATTTTCATCTAAACTACGTGATCCATGTAAAACAGTCAAACTTTCCGGAGAGCACGTACTTGTTGCGGACGGAGGTGGCAACTGTTGTTGTGGTGGTGTAGTTGTTGTGTTTGATAATGTTGCTGTTGTTATTGGGACACTACTATTTGTTGCTGTGGCTAATGGCGATGATGATTTTGGACTGTGAAAAGGTTTCGAAATTGGGTTAAACGTTGCAGAAGTGGAGGTGAGGTTCATAGTGTTGTTGTTGTTGCTGGTGTTTGTATTGGCCGCTGCTGTTGTTATTGTTGCATTTGTTGATAATTCAAGCAGCTTGAGCTGAGTAGCAGCGTCTATTTCTTGCTGCTTGAGAGCATATTTTTGCTCTTGTCGTCTCTCTTGAGCAGCTGAGGCAGCGGCGGCAGCTTCAACTGCAGCTATCACGGCCATAGGATGGCGAGCTTGTAAGCCTAAAGCCAAGAAATGATTGTTGAAGTGTTCAATGTCACGACTAGAAATTTTACGCTCCTCCATTAGTTCCTCATCGATACTGTTGTTGCTGGCGTTGTTGTTGTTGTTATTGTTGCTGTTATTATTGTTTGGCTCTGACAATGCTGTCTCTCTATTATTTGAATCGTTTTTCTGCCCCTCCGCTTCGTCGGAATCCCCCGACTCACCATCCAATATAAAACGTATGGCATCGTATGCAAACCACATTGGCTGATAATTGAGCCCCTTGCGTCTGCCATTGAGTACTTTGCCATGTTCACGATGGAATGAGGAACGTAAACTCTTGATCTTCGAACGTATTGAACGTATTTCGGCACCATACTTGTGGCCCAACAACTTGAGGGCTTCATATTTGGTTTGCTTGATGTGATAGCCCTTGGTGTTGGGATCCCAGAGAACACGTTGTCGCCGATAGTCTTCGATGAAATCGAGTATTGTGGCACGTGACCATTCAATACGATCTGTCGTGGATCCTCCTCCTCCACCACTAGTATTGCTAGTGGGGACGGTGGTGTTGGAGGTTGTGGCGTTGCTGCTCTTGATGGCTACATTTAGGTTTGAGGTGCTGCTGTTGTTGTTGTTGTTGGTGGTCGAATTGTTGCCTTTGTTATACATTGTTGCAGTGTTCATAATACTCTTCCCCCTCTTGCGACGTAGATGTTGATCATGTGGCGACGACAGTTTGAAGCCGTCCTGGGGTGTCCAGTTGAGATGGATGTGTGTGTGTTGAGGTGTTGGAAGGGTGGAGGGTGTGGGACTGAGGAAGGGGTACGAATAACTGAATGTAGTCCACGGTATTGCTGTTAGTGGTTTGTCTGTTTGTGGTATGTGATCATAAGAGCAACAGGTTATTTTAAAACAAGTGTTTTTCTTTTATTTATTTTTCTTGTCTTGTTGTTTTCCTTGTTCCTCCTTCGCCTTCTGCTTCTTCTACGTTTCGTTTGTTTCGACTACAACTAATATCAATGACAACAACACGATGCTACTACAACTACGTGTGCGTGCGTGTGTGTTTGCTGGCCGTGTAATGAAGTGTGTTGTTGTTGGAGTCTGATTTGTTGTTTTTTGCCAAAAATGTATTTTTGGTTGATCTTAACTGGTTTGGTGATCTTAGTGGTTTCGTTTGGTGGTGCTGTATTACGGGTTTTGAATTATTTTTTTTTGTTTCGGTTGTTGGAGAGATGTTGTTATTGGTTTTGCAGCAGCCGCAACTTGATTGTTAAACACATTCGATCGCGAACATACATACCGTTTCGTCGTTCACCGTTGAAATCACGAATTGTACTAATTTCATATGTTTTTTTAACACACCGCCACCGTTGCTGCTGCCGCTGCTACTGCTGCTGCAGCCACAACTGGTACGACTGCGGTTGTTGTGGCTGGATGGCTGGCTGGCAAGCAGGCAGTCTGGTCGTTGTTTTGTTTTTGGTTGGTTATTTGGCTGACTGCTAGCTGGCCTTAGTATGTGTGGCATGCTCCAACGTCATTGCCATTGTCGTCTCAGCAGTTGTTGTTGGTTGCCGTTGTTATTGTGGATGTTGACGTTGTTGTTGCTATTGCTGCCGTTGTTATTTTTAAGTCGTCTCCAAAAAAATATAAAAAATTAACACACAAAAATTCATACATACATAGTACATTTTAACTTTTTGTGTCGAGTTTTGTCGTTTGGTTTGGTTTGATTTCGTTTTTGCTGTTGCTACTGTTGTTTTTGTTGTTATTACTGGCATTTTAGTTGATGTTGTTGTTGTTGCTGTTGCTGTGGTAGTACGATTAGTCGTATGCAAGCAAGTATTTATGTATGTATGTATTTCGTTTGTTTGTTTTGTTGCTACAATAAGTATTACTTTAGTTTGGTTGCCTAACTGTCATTATGACAAACTGACACTGACTGACGAATTGCCTCACTAATGTGAGTGGTGCTGCTGCGACTATTGTTGTTATTATTGCTATTACTGCCGCTTTCAGCTTCTGCTACTGCTGTTGTTGTTGTTATTATTAGTAGTTGCTCGTGCTTTATTTATTTTGAACTGTCGTTGAATTTCTCGTTGTTGTTGCTGCGTTTATTTATTATTTAGCATTTCATACCTTATTTTTGTATTTTATTTTTGCCTGAGTTTTTCCATGTTCTTCAACGACAACAATAACAACCAGAAAAAGCATGTACATATGTAGTTTGTTTGGTGTGGTCGAATACTTTTAATGTACTACACACTAAAAATCATATGTACCTGTAGCTACTCCTAACAATTTTTAGTAATTCTGCTTAAAAGGGGATAGCCTAGGGGTAAAAGACAATCATCTATACCTATCCGAAAAATAACATATTTAACTTCTAAACGACTTATCAGATTTCTTTGAAAGTTTGAACGTCAATTAATGAGTTGAAATATGTATTAACTCTTTTAAAAGATTTTTACTTTTCTAATCATTGCTTATTTGTAATATAGCTAAAAAAAATTTGTAAAATAGTTGTCCATGACTCTGGCGCATAAATCAGGCTGTGTTTGACCGATGTCATGGGATATGTTGGCTTTGTGGCTTATTCTCATAGACCTGCGACTGAAGAAAACCTTACAAGCAGAAGTCGAAAGGGGTGATTTCGCACGATCTCGGTCGCCAATTCACATCACCACCACGTGAGATGGCCATGTCCTCAAATCGCTCGTGCAGAATATCTAATGTGACACGTAGCGCAGTCCTGTTGAAACCATATTGTTGGTGTCCATATCATCCATTTAATTGCTGGTAACATTATTCAACACCAAAATAATCTTCCTCTAACCTACCTAGTAATAATCAAGGCAACAATTTTGAAATCACATAGATACATACTTATTAGTTTTTGTAACTTTTCAGTAAAGTTGCAATGGTTTTTCAAATTTAATAGCTACAAAATATTATTTGTTAACACTAAAATTTGTAGGTATTTATGATAGGTACAATGTATGTATGTATTAAAATCTACATACAGTGGTTGACAATACATACATTGAAAACTTTTTCAAATATTCAAATAAGAGTTTCGTTAAATTCTAAAAAAATGTTTCAGACAAAGTTTGAAGAATTTCGCAATTTTAGTTATCCAGATATTCGAAATTGACTAGGTATGTACTTTATATGGGAGGGTTAACGCTTACCGTTGCCATCCCGACCATTTTTAGTAGATTTTGTTCTAGTTTGCATCATGGTTTCGAAGTTACGTCGTCCGTGTTTCAATTTGCATCGTTTTTGTTTCAGTTTGCGTCGCATGGCTTTGAAGTTGCGCCGTTAGTACATAGATTTGCGTCGTTAATATGGTGTTTTTTGCTCTTTTTTAAAAGAAGGACAAAAAAGAGCCATGCCTTGAGGATTTAGAGGGTTAACATATTCTACAAAAATGTTATCCGTAATATTTTACATAAATTTACTGAACACATTTTATACCTAAAATGTAAGGATCTCATGGTTTCATATGCCGATTAACAATAAGAATGTGCCAGAGTTGGGAAACTTTAACCCCCTTCAAATGAAATTCAGATGTAAACTTTCAAAATGCACGAGTCTTTTTTTTGTCTCCTCTATCAAAATTTATTGGTCTGACCTTGTTTTGGAAAAAATTGATTTTGTTGTATAGTGTTATTAAAATCATGACCTAAACTAAAAATAAAGTTATAATTGCCATGGAAATATCCAATATGAGTTAGAATATTTGGTTAAGCCCAGGATTTGCATTCTTCCAAAGCGACTATGACACTTAAATGAAACCAACTTTCTTGCAATTGGGTTTGAATGATATAGTAGCTTATAGTACGTATTAAGCATTAATACAATTACCCCCATATGCATAAACAGTTTATAAATTTATCAAAGGTTTATAAAACAAAATTTCCATACAAAATCTGTTTCATAAACCTTTGATTTACAACAGCTTGTTTTAGATTTTCCAAAATATTGGACCGGTAAACTTTTTTGTTAGTTATACTATACATAATAAAATTGTCAACCTTGCAAACGAAGTTTCAACGCAATATCATAGCCGAGTCCAAACAAAATCGATTTTTAAATTTTAAACATTTTGAATTTCCATTTTTTTGCCCATTACCTTTTTGTTTCTAGAATTTAAACTAAGTGTTCTAACATCTCAAACTGACAACAGTTACATAAACCATGTAGTATTTTATTGGCCTTGGACCAAATTATTTTTTGGAATTATGTTTTGTAATTATCGGATTCTTTTTGTCTATTACTATTTGATGGATTTCTCTAAAATACACTTCCCCGTTAGTATTTTTGGATTTAGTCATTTGGAAATTTTACATTTCTGATCCATTATCTTTGATTATGCGATGTTACAAATAGTATAAGAAGCCTATGTATACTACCCCAACACTTTTGATGGATAGTAAACAGCGAAACAGAAATAATAATAAAAAAAACAGCAACAATGTGTAGTGAGTTGGTGTCGTGTCGCATCGTCATCATCTATCCGTTGTCGTTACTGATCTTTGTTGCTGTTGTTGCCGCTGTCGTCGTCGTTTGTTGTCAAATAAACCGCAAACAAAACCTTTAGCAATTGTCGTGCTCTTATTTTGTTTCTCTAACATGTGGTATGCTCCGTTTGACTCTCACCTCTCGTCGTTGCTTCCACCACAGCAACAATGAAATATTTTTGTGCTTTTGGAGGTATCGCCACCTCTACCATCGCTGGAAATTGTAGTACAATATTCATGAGCAACAAAATAAAAAATACATAATAATAAAAGGCAACAACAACACATTTGTGTAAAACGTACGAAAATGGAAAAAAGAAAGCTGGCGATTGCATTTACAGTCAGATCTCTAACCAAACAAAATATGTTATGGAACAATTGATGCAGATTGATCGATCAATTGTAACATTTTAACATAGTACAACATACTAGGAATATCAAACGGGACTGATTTTCACAATCCCGGGATTTTCGTCATTCCGGGATTTATCAGGAATTCGGGATATGGATTACAGACTTTTTAATTCTTTATAATTCAAATTTCTAATTATCTGCTCTAATTTAACAAATCAACATACATACATTTAAAGAAAAATGCATAAAATGATCATAAATATGGGTGGAGTATAGAAACAGTAACATACATATATGTTGTGCGCTCTTGAGGAAGTGTTCTTCCCTGTTTCTTCAGAGCTTAAACACATGGTCGGCTAGGTTAATATAATTTGAGGAATTCTGTTGATTTTCAAACAGAATTCCAAAGATATTCCAGGTTTGACATGGTGTCCATATAAACAGTTACGTCTCTAATTCGACTAAATGAAGGACAGTGACACATGTAATGTTTTAGTGTTTCGTACTCTTCCTCAAACGCTCTGCTTTTCGCATTATAGTGTAGACCAGTACGAGCCAAATCTGCTCATATGTGTTTCCAGTCCACACATTAACTAGTATTCTGAGTGTTTCGGTTTCCCCAAAGGATACTGGTCATTCTGCCTACTGTTGAGGTTGTTAATTGGCCATTCCCTTTTATTTCATCCTTAAACCAATTCTCTTCAACCTTTTAATGCCCTCAGTAATAACCATTATGATCAGGTAGATACAAATATTTACCTTAGTTTGCAGAAGCCATACTCCTTTGGTCACCTATTCCAGAACCGTCTGTGTATAGATTGGTTTCATGTTTATTCCTTACTCTCATTATATCATCATATTCCTCTCCATCTGATATTATGGTGATGCTATTTATTTTGATATTTTCTGTTCGAATTCTGGTATAATACCTTCTGGTATAATATTTATTATTCTTTGTTATCTAGTTGGATGGTCATTTATCATCCACATTTCCATTACCACCAATCTAGTTGCAGCAAGGACTTACTTCTGTATTTCGATCGATAGTGTTGATAAAATATTCTCAATAGCTTTTGTCGATATGGTTTTTATTACACCACAATGTTTACACAACAGAGTCTCTGTATTTTTTGAACATCTTTTATATTTACCTTCTTCTCTAAGGTTGCCCACCATACGAGTTCGAACCGGTCGTGGTACACTCGTGTATAGCAAATGTATGATCTGTACAAAACCCATGTTATGTGTACTTTTTCTACTCTGCTATCAATGATTCCAGTATAGTCTACAATACTCCTAGTACTCCTAGATATTTGACTTTCTTCGTTATCTGTATTGCCTTATTTTGGAAAACAGGCCATTCATAATTTGAAGTTTACCGCCTTACGCTGTTTTACATTTAATCATCTCATTCTGGGATACTTTTCTATCTATGTATATATACTTTCTGGATAACAGATTGGTTTGAAACATTCATCGTAAAATGTAATGTGTTTACACAGCATTATTCTGGAAAGAATTCCAAAAGATAGTTGTGTAAACATATTTTTAGCAAGTCGTAAACGTTTTTGCCAGTTTGGTTTCCATTATGTAAATACTTTTCTGAAGCAGAACCGGGAAAATACCATCTTTCTTATCTTATATTTATTAATTCCAATGTCATTTCAGAATGAACAACCCTCCACAAAAATGTCTGTAATATCAATATTTAGTCTATCCACTTCCTAAACTATCATTTCGAGAGCGAGTGATTAGTGCTGGATCGAAGTCGAATGGAAGTCGGAAGTCAAAAATTATCTGACCATATTTATATCAATTACCTCTTCCCCAGTCCTGTAATCAAATGTTATTTGTTCCATCAGAGATAGTGTCAACGTTTTTACCTGCAGTAGGACTATCGTTTTAAATCTATAGAAGAATCATCTTCGGTCCGAGTAAACTAGGACTGCCTCTCCTTTTGTTTTCAGTTGCTTCGTCCTCAGCCTTATTTTTGGGATTCTTATTTTGGCTGCCAATGATCTTAAGAACGGCTTGACTATCTAATTTGTAATTCCCAAATTTTTATAGCGTAACAAAATTCCACTATTATCTTTCTTCACGCATTTTGGCATATGTGGACTGCTCCTTTTCCATGATTGTGTAGTTTTCCTTCACCGTCGCCATCGCTTGCTAAAGATAGATTCCTTCGGTATGTTTTTCTTTGACGTATGATTATCCGAAGAGTTATCTTGAGTTTTGCTGTTATCTTAAGTTGCCATCGCTTGCTAAATATAGATTCCTACGGTATGTTCTTCTTTGACGTATGATTATACGAAGAGTTTTCTTGAGTTTTGCTGCTTTCCTAAGTTGGGCTATACTAGCACTTGCTTCCTCAACAAGCGTTTCTACCTCATCTATATTTTTTTAGCATAACACCGTGGTGTTTCATTATTTCAGTCTTGAAGCAATTTCATTAACCCAAGCCAACTTGCAAACCTCTTATATTGTTTTCTTACGACTGTGAGACTGTGTTTACTCTCCACCACTAGCCGTTGTTACTGAGTTCATTAGGCTCTGCTATTTTCTTCTACCATGGTTGGCTTAAATTTGGAGGAGTTCTAGGAACTCCTGTGGCTAAGTGTAATATAACTAGTTGTTATTAACTACACCATGTGTGATAAGTTTCATGCTCCTGTATATAACACGCCCTGTATATTATATTCTAAAACCTACCTTCCGCCAATTGGATACGCGTCCAATTGGATTAAGATTAAGCAAATTATTCCACACGTAGTGTTTTTATATTTCTTTCTAGTGATTTTCACTTTCACTTTGTACCAAATTTAATATAGATTACAAGATTTGTATTAATTTACAAGCATTTTTTACAAGTGGTTTGTAAATGGATTTTTAAAGACCTATCCTAACAGAATTTGAAAAAGTGATTTATGTCGAATATCCGGATATCAAGATTTATAAGGGATTTATAAGCGATGAAATGATCATCTGAAGGAAGCTAAGATTTTATAGATTTTTAATAGAATTTTAAGTGTATAATGTGCCCTATAGGGCACATACACAACACCATCATGAATGTGCAGTCAAGTGATTATGCCAGCTGATTGATCGTGTATGAACTTGTGGTGTGATTGTACCAGCTGCTGCACCAGCATGCTGGCGCTTTATCAAAAATAGTTTGATATTTTTTTAATTGTCACACATGATTGTGTTGTAATATTAGCTCATAAAAGTTAAATAAAACCTAGTTCTGCTTTGTTTTCTAGCCATTTCTTCACCCAAACACGTTTTGTTTACTCCTTTTTCGTATTCGTTTTAGGATAATAGCAATAACACTGTACAACACAAAAAAAAAATACAAGGTTCGACCAATAAATTTTGATAGAGGAGACAAAAAAAAATAAACACGTGTATCGCCGTTTTGAAAGTTTACATCTGAATTTCATTATTGTTAATCGGCATAAGAAACCATGTGATCTTTACATTTTATGTATAAAATGTGTGCAGCAAATTTATGCAAAATGTTACGGAGAACATTTTCGTAGAATATGTTAACCCTCTAAATCCTCAAAGCATGGGTCTTTTTTGTCCTTCTTTAAAAAAGGCAAAAAACACAATTAAAACAGGGATTTAAGGGGTTAAAATGTTCCGCAAAAATATTATCCGTGAAATTTTACTATAAGTTTCTGAATACACCAAAACGGAAAATTCAACCAGAAAGTCAGAAATAAGACACAACAAAAGAGGTTCCAAAAATGTAAGCAAAATTTGAATTAAATAGAAACACAGCCACAATTCAGCTTTGAATCATCAGTGTATAATTGTATGTCATATCCATTAATCATGTACCCCTACATTGGAATTTTTAATAAAAAAAAGTTAAGTCACCTTTTCGCCCAAAAATCAACTATTTTTTTTAATATTTAAATTGAAAACCGTTTATTTTTGGATCCATAGTCGATATTGCTCTGAAATATTTTGTATGTTATTCGTAATTTAGTTGTCTAACCAACAAAAGAGTCCATTCGGTCCAAAAGTCCTACTTATATTTTTAAAAAAGCGGACCAAAGTATGGCAAAATTTTAAAATTTCAATTTTGAAATGCCTATAACTGGGAAATTATAAGAGATAAATAGCACACGCAAACATGAAGACCTTGCAAAGCGCTTTCCAAAAATATAAAAATCTTTGAAATCGGATGGGAAACAAAAAAATTGCACGTGTTTAAAAATTGTATATGTCGAAGGTACCCTACTTTAAGCCCCCATAGCGCCGCTTCTGGATCATTTGTAGGGCCCATTTTAATAACTTAAACTCGAATACTCCTTGGCTAGGACCATAAGCCGATCGGATGAGCCGTTTAGAAATGCCAGATTTATTTCCAAAATATTTTGATTCTGCCCCACTGTGCATTCCCGCCTGGACCAAATAATAATTTTGAAAATCGTATCAAAGGGGCATTATGTAGTCAGCAGTTTGGTATAGTAGTGAGTCAAGCAAGTTCAGCAAGTATCCAAGCATGTCCATACGTTCTGGATCTTCAGTATCCAGATGCAGTCTTACCGCAAAACCGGTGGAGATGGCCCTTAAGTGAAGATCTATTGGAGTTAGGTATAATACCGATGCGGACAGATATCTGATTTCTTTATAGATCTTTCTGAATATAGATAATTTCTTAAACTATATTTATGATTGTTATTTTATTCTTCCTGATGAAACTGTTACTTGATTGTCAAACCTTAAATATGTTTAATGAAATGCTCAACCTAAACTCTTTGGACCGGCTCTTACAGTTAATGTCTTCCTCTATTAGTGTGTTGAAGTGCACAAATAGTTGTTTGTCATTTGTTTCCAATGCCAAGTTAATTTTACACTGTTGATTATTCACACCGATACAAGTGCGAGTACAATGCAATTTTAAGTTTAAGTCAGAGACTAATAGAAAGCTCTAACGATGTTTAAACAGTTTTTTCTTATATCTTTTTTTTTGTTAACTTATTTGTTTATTTATTAACGTTTTTGTGTTTGGTTCATTTACTATTTTCGTGTGTTGTATGCATTTATTTATTTATGAACGGGTAAGGGTAGAGTAGCAAGCGACAGACAATAGAGTTTCAACAGTTTTGTTAGTTTTACCTAATTAATGTTTACATTTGGGGTTCCACAATTTACTAACTTTTCTTGTTACTTCTGCAAAGTCTTTCCCCACCATTGCTTGTTGCACTTGCCCACGACTGTCATTCAGGTTGTGTTGATGCGGAAGAGTTTTATGATGCGGTTTTTATCTGTATTCGTGTATATGGAAGTGAATAAATACATACATATCTACTACACACATACAACATGCATAGATTAATAACTATGAATCTAGTGAGTTGAATGTTGGCTATTTCAACTTGATTTTTATATCCAACTAGTTATAACCTGCAGTTCTGGTGATTGTCCCCGAACTAGTAGTTTTACAATCGATTTATGGCCATCATTTTTGTTTTACTAGTTATTTTAACATGTGTGTGTCCAGTGAGGACAATGAGGATGTCTAATTATGAATTATTAGACTCATATACATATGGGCAATTCCACGAGAATCGCTACCACGACTGAAAAAACAAAAACCCTTGAAACTTTTTTTCAAGATGATTTGAATAAAAGACAATAATAAAATGTTACTACGTATTTAGATCATGTTACAACATTTTAAAGACAAAAACAATAGTTTAAGCTGATTATATTTAATTTTTTAATGTTTTAGGCTAAAATTGCGGCGAAAACTAGGCTCCCAATTAGCTTGTAGTATGAAATGAATTTGACTCAGATTGTTTTTTGCTATTGTCAAATTGTTTATTGAAACCGAATGTATATTTTCTATTCATATTTTTTAGTTTTTGTATACATATGTATATTTACAGAATATATATTGTTTTATTATAAGAGAAAAATCTGTCTCGTACGGTATGTCACGTACGACATTAAATTTTATTTATTATAAAATCATCTTAAGATTGTTTTTATTTAAATATGACGGATTGTAAAGAAAAAATATTTCGTTTAGTGTAAGAAATTAACAGAAAACATAACGCCTCACACGATTAGGATATTTTCGCATAATTCTACATGTACCTCAAAATGAGTTCCGTTTTATGTCACGTACGATATACCCTTATTTCGCTCAATATTTTGGACTACAATATTTCGAAAGAACTTTTTATTATTTTAAAATATAGTACCCTCTGAATGGAACATAAAGAGCAAATTATTTTTCAGATACTCTTATTTTTGCAAAATCTATTCTATTCTATAGGCGTACAAATGTCACGTACGATGATATGGAATTGCCCATATGTTAATATATAAGAAAAAAAAATGTATCAGTATTAAATACTCTACCTATTCGAAGGATTTAAAAGCTAACTGGAAACGAATAGTAAAAAGTCTCCGCGGAATTCTAAATCTCCAACTATAATATCGAGATACAATCTTTGTAATTACATCTATTCTTATATAATAATAAAAAAAATACAACATTCCGGATTACAAAGGTACACTTAGTAACAATTGTCTCTGAAAAAGATTGGTTCCATAGTCACTATGAGAACTAAAGGGTACTTTCATAAGTTGCAACATACTTACAAATTAATATTGGTTTTGTTGTTGTTTTTCTTTCTTATCATTATATATATATAAATATATGTACGTATGTGTTAAAGGTGCGTCAGGTTTATTTAATAAATTTATTTTATGTACATATGTATATAATAGTGATGCCAATCTAGATCGCGAAAATTACGGGATTAAAAAATTCCAAATCCCGCGATTAACAAAAATAATCCCGGTTTTTATATCCACCACCAATAAGATGGGGGTATATTAATTTTGTCGTTCCGTTTGTAACATATCGAAATATTGGTCGTAGAACCTAAAAGAATTCTTGATCCTTATAAAATTCTAAAATGATCTAGATAGCACTTCGAGGGAAAGACATAGGCGGGTGAAATTTTCTCCAAATATTCCTTGTTAATCAAGTAAAGCGGGCAAAATCGGTTGAAATTTTTTAAGAATGTTTTGCTATTTTCTTTATATATATTGCAGACAGTGCTGTTAGGCCTTTTTTTTGGAAAAATCGTCAAAATTATGAAAAAAAAAATCGTCAAATTCGTCACAAAAATTAAAAAAAAAATCGTCAAGACTTAAAATCACGTTATATTCATTCAATTATTTTTTTTTTTATAAAAATTTAATTTCTTTAAATAAAAATCATCAATAAAATTCTAAAAACATCGAATTTAACAAAGAAAAATTAACAGTATTTGTTTAAGTACATTAATATTATTCAGTACAGTGTTTTTGTTACTAACTTTTTAATAATATTCACATAAAAACTATTTTTGAAATACTATTTTACAAATAAAAATTCTTCTTTTGTCTCAAAGAATTTCTTGTCTTAGTTTTATTTATATTTATTTGACTAAAAATACTGATGAATTTTGTAAAACTATTAAGTCATTTACAAAATCACATAAATTCGGAAACGCTGGTTTATTGTTTGATTTGAACTATTTCCAGAAAATATTAAAATCGAAAGAACTTGCACTTATAAGCAAAGACTCGATAGAATTCTTAATTCCATTTTCGAACTCAAATTAAACTGTATCTCTTAACCATTCCGGTAATGAATTAATTCATAGACTTAATAAATTTGTCCTTCAAATTTATTGAATTCATTCCTATGAGAATCAATTCCTTATGAAATCATTAAAATGTTCCTTAATTCAAATCCATTACAAAATAGCTTTAAACATATTTTGAATGATTGCATTTTTCTTCAATTAGATTTTGATTAGATTTGAATTAACACAAATTTTATGAATTTTTTTTACAAGTTAATTACATTAAGAATTAATTTAACGATTAAAGAATTCTATTTAAATAAAAGCCTTTGATAGAAGCTAAAGATCACACTGAATTAATTCGAAGCTCTGGGCCGAATTACCGCATTCGATACCGAGTAAAATGCATCGTAATTTTGTAATTTGCGATTATGGCATTTTTCGACACGATAGCTCATGAATTCGGTTATTTGCCCCTACTTATAAGCCAGTAGCTTAGTTGAATATCAACTGATTTTTAGTTTCTCAGCGGATTTAGAAAGAACAAACTGAGGCCTATCGAATGGTATATATGCTATTTAACTTACCTTGAGAAATCTTAATGTATTCCTCAACCAAAAACATTTTTTTTATTGTACTCGACAACACCTACCAGAAAAATAGTTCATTCTTATTTGTATCTACAACAAATTGATTTTAAATTTCAATTGTAGAAATCTTTAGTTTTGCATATATTTCAAGAATAACTTCCTCTCATTTTTATATATTTATTTTAATTTCTAAAATAAAATTTAAGTGGAAAACTCGTCGGCATGTTAGCGAATTTACAATAGAAATCGTCAAACGCCAAATCACTAAATTTACTCCAAAAAATCGTCAAAATGACGTAAAATCGTCACACCCAACACCACTGATTGCAGAATACCATGAAATTTGCACATATTATTCCTATGATAAAAGGACAACGTCTGGAAAAAATGGAAAGAAGCGGTTCATGATTTCTCCCATCCCACCATACAAATATCTTCCCGGAATATGGCTTGATGGTATATAAATTGCTACAGAATTGCAGTATCCATGCATTTTTTAGCAATAAAAGTTCCATATAAAAATAAATCACAAGAATAATTGCATAAAGTCCACTTCTTAAATCAGTTAAATACCCAAAAATCTCTTATAAATATAACAATCAGGTTAAAATTTGACATAAATAGTCCAAATATATATAGAAATCACCATCGAATTTTATGTAGATATGCCCATAATAGGTCATATCCCCAATATAAATTACCACTTCATAAAATCGATGAAATACGCATAAATCTCAAATAAATATCGTTATCATGTCAAGCTACGTTTCCGCATACACCGATTTCGGCACCGAAATCGAAATTCCATACATTTGCACCGAAAAAAAATTCGTTTCAGAACCGACAGTAACGAAAAACCTGTCATTTGGGCCGGAACGAAAACAAATTCAGCTGGATTTCCGGATATACCGTAATCGGCGCCGATAACGAAAACTGAAAAACGTTGGTGTTCGTCACCGTCTCATTTCTGAATTGTTTTCGTTTCAGTTGGGTGTATTGCGGAATAAAACAGAAACGAAATTATTTTTTAATTTTGGATGTCGCACATTAAAGCTACGTTTCCGCATACACCGTAATCGGCACCGAAAACGAAATTCCATATATTTTCACCGAAAAAGAGTTCGTTTTAGAAATCGGCAACGAAAATTGGGAATGAAACGGCACCGATCAGTAACGAAAAACCTGTCATTTGGGGCCGGAACGAATGGAACGAATTTCACGAATGGGCCTGACAACATATCGTTCGTTATACCGGGATTTGCCGGTATGTACAAAGAAAATTTAAAAATGTTTAAAATATTTTACAAAACTTTTTTTAATTTTTGTAAAAGTAGCGCAAATAATGTCAGATAAAATGGACCGGGTCTAGTGAAACAATAATATGCATAATTTGGAATAAATCACAGTATCTAAACCTGTTACCCATTTTGGAATTCTAGCTTTGGGCTTTTAGAACACTTAGCCCGAATTCAAAATTACGATAAAAAATAGTGTAATAAATTTGTTTTTATGATAGACTTGAAGTCTTAAGTTCAATCTGAAGTGAATAAATCTAAAAACTACATTAAAACAAACGAATTTCCTCTTAATTCATAATGAAAATTTTATTTTAACAAAGGTTTATAAAATTCAAACTACGTTATGAATTGTGTTTTAAAAATCAATCGTAGTCAGAATTTATTTCCTTGAACAAAATCCATCCATACCAAATCTTAAATATAAAAAAAATAAGTATTTTCCTATTCAAACACATACTTACATATATTACCGAATATTTAGGAGTTTTGGGGTTAAAAGATCCTTTATTAGGAAAATAAACAACATGTAGGTTATAAATTAGAAACCACTTAATATTATAGGAGTTGCTAAAATTTGGAAGAGTATTATTTTGTTCTTTTTTTTTGGCATAAATGACCGAAAACGATGCAAGCATAAAAAAAATCAGCAATAAATTATGTGAACAATTTATGTTATTTTCGTAATTAAGTAACAAAAATTCTAGCACTTGAAACACTTAATTACGCTAGAGTGCATATGAATAATAAATTATGGCCAGCAGCAACAAAAAAATCATGTAGAAAGATTAAACCAACACAAGAAATTTGTGTTGCCATAAATAAACTTATGTAATATATAATGTAGATAGAATGTGTATTACACTCAACTCAACTCTTACCAAAGACTTTTTTTATACCTACCTGGCCACATATTGGGTATGATGATAAAAGAAATGAGAAATATTCGAAATACGATATGAAAAAAGTTGTATGAAGGTAAAGTATCAGATGTTACGCCCAGCACTTAGGAAGAGTGACTGTAAACATACACTATATGCTTCTGTACTCCAACAAAATAAATGAAAAGAATTGACGTCAAAACAACAAATATAAAGTACATAAATATTTAGCTTCTTACTTTCGAAGAAAAATTAATGAAAATAATTGTTAACATGGATTAATACATGAACGTGGTGAGATTTTGAAGTCAATCAAATATTTTATAAACAAAAATTTTGTTTTTTTACTAAGATATGCCCAAACATACATATGTATATTTAAAGTTTTTTGATTAACCTTCGAAATATTAGGAATTTTTAACTGAATGTTTATTATCTCGAGATCTTACTCTGAATTTGTATACGATACCATATAATTGAGAAAAATCGTTAGAAAATAGAAGATCTGTTTTGTGAGATATCCTTTGATCAAGGACAATTTTTTGATTCAGTATCCTGTGTTCAAATTAAAAGGATATTTAGGAAAATATATTGAAACTATGGTATAAGCATTAATATGAAGCCAATATTGTAACAATTGCATAAGCGGTTAAAAAGTTTTATACAATGGAAATTGAGCGATTTTACACCATTCTTATAAAAACTTTGAATTCGGAAACTGGATATGATAAAAAAAGCGAATTAAAATTTTTTAGTAGCAAAATAACAGACGTGTGTACCAAGTTTTAACAAATTTGAAACGGATAAGGTCCGACGACTTGTCGAAAAATTTACCATTTACCATAAATTTCAGGATCCTTATAGAAATTAAAGTAAGAAAACAATATATCAATAAAATCACAGAACGAGGTTGAGCTTTTAGCATCCCCACCCAGACAGACGATAAATCGTAATCTTCAAATAATGAAGAGACAATTAAAATACTGTCACCTGTATGCTTCCGTGCACATCTCTACGGAGAAGTTAACGATGATTCGTTTTCCGGAAGAGCAGAACTTCCCAAAAAATAGAAGCTCCCGCACTTTAGAGGTAATATCTCTGACAGTTCCCAACTCTCAAAATAAAAAAAAACTCTTTGGAGAATCAGACGGGAGACAAGATCGCAACTAAGACACCATCTAAGGAAGAGATGTCGTCGGTGAAATCTTCAGTTGCTAGTGGACATTTCAAAATTAAATCTACACTGAAGAGGAAGCCAAACGAAACACCGATAAAGGAGCAGCCCACATAAGCCAAAATGGAACTCCATACGCGTGAGGATTGTGCAGTACCTGTGATAGGCGGCCAATGACCCAATACAATTCATATTGAGATCTCTCGGTTTAGCAGGGAGATACGGTATATTCAGTAAGTACCAGTCAGCAATTGGAATTAGAATCTGTATAAAAAACCTGGTGGGAGGCATTTCAAGTGCCATGGGGTTAGGATGCCTTTTCAAAAAATCTTACCCAGGCAAAAACTTCTATCTTTAAGATTGGGACCACAAGCTAGACAGCGAAGCCATTCTTAAAATCATTGGGCGACAAAACAGAGATTTGAACGAAAAAAAATGCGATATATTTTAATTTGAAGAAGAAGAAAGAGAAGGCCTTTTTCGCCAGCACTACCATCTTCCAAATTGATAGTAGAGAAATACCATATTGAAAGCAGATAAGAAAAAGCTGAAGAAGTGCAATATGTTTGAAATTTGGCATAAGTTAATATTAAACCTCTTTCAAATATAAAGAAAATGTGATGCATAGCATCTGTTGTGCAATGATAACCACATCAACAAAAGCTATTGAAAATATTTTAAATATACATAGATAAGTACTTTCGTCTACCAGATTACAATATGTATTGTCTTTCAGACTTAAGAGGATTGATAACAAAACTTCAACTCGTATTTTTATGGATACTCAAGGTATTAGTCTATCCGAAAATATAATTTATAGAGCGTCTGAGGTAGGGACAACCTAGCAAAAAATAATTCTTATTCGGATACAATAGAAATGTACAGAAGCAATACAATGCTTCTATTGTAGCTACTCGCTGTAAAATCTTTCAGAATTGCAAAAAATTTCTCTTCTAAAATTAAAAAGTCTATTTTACAACTTTTTTCCAACATTTCTGTAAGCTTTTACTGTTTGTAGCTATAATGTAAGCTATGGTATTGCTTTCAAAATTTCTATTGCATCCTTGATGCTGAGAAAACTCTGCAACATTATCTGTGCCATGCTACGTCAAAATTAAAATATCTTAGATTTTAAAATTGAAAATTGTCAAGAAAATATTTTGAGGGACTACATATGTTTGACTTTGGCTTCATAGTCTTCTGGAAAGGTTGCAAAACCTCTTCGTTAATAGCGTAAAATGTACCGAAGTGGGAATATGTGTATAACTGAAATGGGTATGGGCCAATCTAAACCAGTGGTGAGGATTAAACGATGTTCGTCTGTCAGTTTTTAGCTTGAAATATGTTCTACAAAGCCTCAAGTAGTTCTCATTCTTTCTGACAGATTTGAGTGTATTTTTTTATCTGGGAGCTCCACATAGCTTGTATGAATTTCGGAAACTTCAAAACTATTTTAATGACTCCTCAAAAATAGAAAATCCTTTCAAAATGTTATTATATATTTTTTATCGCATTCCCAATTGATCCACATATAAAGTGTATGAAAAAATAATGCAAAAACATAAACGCCTACCAAACCACACCCCTTAATGACATTTCCTACTCGTAAGCAATGAATAGAAACAAATAAACTATCGAATTTATGTCTCGGATAATGGAGAGAAATTAAATAGTTTCACAGATGATATTGAAATGGAAAGCATAAAAGGAAATAAAACTCATTAACTAAAACAATTTATTTGAGGCACATATGCAATACACACACAGATACACAAACTTCCATACAAAAGCAATTTAATACATACAAAGAAACACACATAATTATCTACATTCGAAGATTACAGAACTCTACGCAATTAAGAGTTTCCTAATGATTGGCAGAACGGTACAAAACAGAACAAAATTATGCGATAAAGAGCACAAATAGAAAACTACGAAACATCATTTAAGTTTAATTGAAGTCCTTGATGCTCCACAGCAACATAATGAAGTGAAACTTACAAATGTTAAATGTAATACATGTCCTTTTTACAGATTTCCTGCATAAATAAGTATAAATACATACTATTGTACTACTGAATACATTCAGACGGGGACATCAGATGATGACGACGACGATGATAATGACGATTGTGATATCATGCTGTTCAGTATATTATTCTCAGTTGGTACTATCGTTACCATGTATGCATGTATGTCTGTCTGTTGATTTGTACAAGTCTATATATTAGCGTATTTGGGGGGAGGTTTGCTTATTTTAGTAGTTACACACGTTAGGACATTCTAATATTTAACTAAAAATGTCAAAATGGTTAAAGACATAAATATGTACATACTTATGTACGTACAATTCCAACATATGAAATAGACTTTATTGTCATTTACGAATATAATGATTTTCATTAAAAGCAGGCATCGGACAGATAGACCGACCATTTCATTTATTATTGAATTTAGTTATTCAGGATACAATGTAGGAATATAATCTCCGTTGAACATTGAAGCGTAACAAATGCATAAATTCATTACGACTTTTGCTACGGTATAATACTCTCACCAATATGCTACGACCACCTTTTAATGATTCGGATACTAATAAAAGAAATGAAAATTATTGAAGGATTCGTTTCAATTTCAGTAGAGACAATGAATGTGGGGTTATAAATGATAAAATCATTTCAATCGAAGATTTAATATAAGGATTTCATCTATACGATTTTGTAAATTTCATCTTTGGACTTAATTATTATTATTATTAGTGAAGCTATATTTTGTACAGTCCTAAACTTCTTACCATGCACTGCTTGGTAAGAAGCCAATAAGGGAATTTGATGCAAGACCAAAAACATCCGCAGGGTCTTTATAGGCTCGAGACGTTGAATAGTCACAAAGCAACATCTGAACAGAGTAATGAATCGTTTAGACTGCCTGAACCCAGATAAGTTGGGCCAATTCCGATTCAACCCAAGTACGAATTAGTTCCATAGTGAAGAAAGGTTTAGGTGCTATTAGATATGATCGATATTTATATACCTGTGATTTAATTGCAGTGATTGAAAAATCACTGGTAACAACTGTTAATGAATATAGCAAGTTCTTTCATATTTTTCAACATTCACTGGTAACGTCTTTCAACAAACTGTTAAATGTCGGTATTTTATATCTACTGGTAACAACTGTCACTGAATATGTGTAGCAAGGAACTTATATTTTTAATGTCGTTGTTTCTCAATTTTGTAAAATAAAAATAAGCCGTATGAGACTTATATCAGCACAATTTGTATAAAACCAGTTTGTAGGAATTACTCACAAAACGTTTAAAGTGACTACACTCTAGATTACTTAGATATAAATAAGTCTTCACGCTAGATTACCTGGGATGTATAAAGTAACCAATTGTCTTCATAGTGCATACGTGTCAAATGAACCTAATACATAAATTGGAGTCAGCCAAGTGATAAGACATTCGGGGTTGTCATAGAATCCAATCAGTGTCGGAATCGGTTTGGAAAACAACAGAAAAAGTACATTGGTCTCGTGAAATCGATAGTTATCGGTTTTATAATCGATCTAGAATTAAATTCTTTACCAATTAAACAAAAAATTTAATAAGTCAAATGTATCATTTTTGTCGTTTTCAAAACCGATTCCGACAATGATTGGATTCTATGACAACCCCGATTAGTTACAATCACTGTCTATAAGGGAAACATTGACTATTGCTTAACTGTTGGGTTCTGTTATAAATTTCTTTTTACTTCTATTTCTGTTGTTTTTCAGTAGTTTATATTACAAATTTAATGATGTCAACAATACCTACACAAATAATTATACATTAGGGTCGGCCGATTTGTAAGGACAAAAATTTGTCAATATTGTGCCATAGATTTTTCGAAAGCTTTTGGTATGCGAAAAAAAATAATTTTCGGCCGCCTCGAAAATTTCAGGAAAAGTAAAAAAAAATAATTTTATTACCGTAAATATTAAAAAAAAAATCAGCCGATTTTTTTATTATCTACTAAAAAAACCTTATAAACAAAATAAAAGTAGAGAAAAAGTAAATATTTTTATTTTTTCTTAAATTTGGGCGCCTCGAAAATGATTTTTTTGATGTGTTGTACTATACAAATTTTATGACACCGATAACCCATTCCCAATAAGCCCCAAAGTCTCAAAAATTCAAGCATTTGAACTTTTTTTTGGAATTTTACTTGAATGCAAATGAGTGGCTTAGAGCACAAGGGATTGAAGAGCCTTTTTTCTCAAACTGAGTTAACATATGGAGTTAGTAGGTGAAATTCACAGCACAAGAGTTTAATGTGGGATTCTCATCCGTTAGCGAAATATGGCAACCAATTCTAGAATTTGTCATTAAAATACCTGTTTCGGCGCTACATGAGCACTTAAACCCCTTGCGCTCTAAGCTAATATTAAAATTCATTTTTCAGATGGGCTGATTTAGTGAATTCAGATCAGTGATCAGCTAAAATCTAGCGAGTAATTCAATGACTTGATTTCAAAACACCGGTTTCAAATACCTTTGTGGATTATTTCCCAAAAAGAAAATGTGACATAAAATAATGGAATCGAGTATATAAATAATTGATGATTATTTATTATTTTTGATACGTAAAACCATTAAAAATAAGTGATTCTGAAAATAATATTGACGAATTCTCTGAATCTGATCATCTCATACGTAAATAAAGTAAATATGAAAGCTCGAAATGTTGACCGAGTCGTGTAGTTACTACCACAACTTCCTCCAAAAAAACAGCGTCAAAACAATAATATTCCAGAAATTCAAGAACCTACAGGATCTTCTTTGCTATATACCACAAATTTACCATTAATGGTTTAATGCACTTCCTCACGATGGAATGGAATAAATTCCGGAAAGAATCGAAAGTCAAGGTGAGGATGACCCCGATGATGTCATGGAATCTGATTATGACGACTAAAAAATGTAACAAAGAACCGTAAAAGCTTTTCTTAATAAAATGTTAATAAAAAAAATTGAGTCTATGTGGTTTTCTTATTAGGTAATTCAGAACTTTGAAAAAAATTAAAGCACAAGGGGTATAAGTGCGACTTTCCTCACTTCAAAGGTAATTTTTGGGTATTTGTATATGTAAAATATGGTATTTTTTTATCGTGTTAGATTAAAATATATCTCAGGATCTCTATTAATTAAAAAGCAATATTCCAGATAGCATCTAACATTTTTCATTGTAAATTAACTTTAACCTCATTTTGCTCATTATTAAACATTAGTCACTTGACTCCCTTGTGCTCTAAGCCCCTCAAATGTAATTATGTTTTAAACTTGAAAAAAATTAATATTTTTAAACTTTTGGGTTGAATTTATGTTTACTTTTTACTGGAAAATGCTATTGAAATAAAGTGTAATACAACTTAATTCAATTACTTTACTATAATTCAAGGCTTGAACTTGAATTCCAGTGAAAATGATTATTGGTTTATAACTTGATAACAAAAAAGTCATACATTTTATGCATTGTTTTAAACGAATTTTTAAAACATTAAAGAAATTGTTTTCGATTCTAATGAAGGCTAAATGATCATAACTATTATTAAGTAAGACTTATTAGAATTTATATCGAGTTCTACAAAAATTAATCCTTTACAGCATGAAGTTTTTATACCCTACACCACCATAGTGGAGATGGTATATTGGGTTTGTGGAGATGTTTGTAACGTGTAAAAATATTCCAACACCAACCTTAAAGTTACCGATCGACTTAGAATCACTTTCTGAGTCGATTAAACGATGTCCGTACGTCCGTCTGGCTGGCTGGTTAAATTCTAAATTTGGTGCATATAATTTTTCGGCCCAAGGACGAAGCCTATTAAAACTGGCAGAAATCGGTCAACTATTTCACCTAGCTCCCATACAAATGTCCTCCCAAAATTTGACTTTATCGATCATAAATGTTAAATTTATATAGGTATCTTCACAAATTTTACTCCAAATAAGTACTATATTTACAAAATTAATTTCACCTAATTTTATTATGATTGGTCTATAACACTATGCGACAAATAATAGGGTCAATGATCGGTGGAGGGTCTGCCCAATGGAAAATGTTAGATCGGTAAAAAAAAAGTTATACGTGTCCCGGCGTTTCGCTGGGTCAGGTCTAGGAATCGAGATATATCGATTTGAAATTAGTATATATCGTATAGGAAAAATTGTAATTATTTTGCCTTTTTCATGCATTTTGACCATCTAAATGTCCGAATATTGCTAAGTTATGTTCAGTAAAGTTGTTAAGCTCAACGCCGGCTACAACATAGTCAATAAATAAAAGTGGTATTTTTGGTTTTCATTGAGTGGAACCCTGGAAAATCAGTTTTTCATAATTATTTTCGTTAGCTGTCTTACAAAACTCAATTAAAATCATCTAATACTGTATCCATTTAATTTTTTTAAATTTTGTTGAAAAAATTGCTACTTTGGCCCTACTACTTCGATATTTCAATTAGTGCCACCCTAATACATATATTTATATGGAAGTATTTATGCATAAATACAAATGGATATAGGAAATGTTATTTGGTTTGTTCCAGTATCGAGACGATAATAATGATAAAACCAGTTTTCTCCTTAGTTTGTCCATTTGAATATTTCTGCAATCCATCGTCATATAGAATATTTAGTAGACACATTCATGCATATCTTCTCAAATTTGCCCAAAGGTGTTGCATGATGGTAGTTTGGATTTAAAATATGTTTTCTATATATTGAGTTAATAGAGTTTGTTGAGAAGGGAAATTAGCAGGAAATTAAAATGAAACTTTGGAAAAACTAGTGTAACAAATTCAATGGTTTTTGGTTTCATATTCATTATTATCATAATTGACAATATTTTTTTATTAAATTAATAATATAGTTTAAAATAGAACGTATGTAGAAATTTACATGGTTACAATCGGTCACAGATCATATTAGATGGCAAAATAATAGATCAATCTTAAGAAATGGATTTTAGTTTGAAATGGAATATTGGCAATCATGAATCTCATTAAAATAGTCAAGTTGGCAAAAAATAAATAAGTTCAATAACAAGTGAAGTGATTATCACTACAGTTTACATTTCAAGATTTAACATGTTTTTGTAGTAGAGTGTATCGAGTATGTCCTATATTAAATACACTCCAAAAATAACCTACCGTATGTATCTAAAACAATGTTTGTTTCATAAGGTATCCACAATTTAAGGAAGCTTTAGTGATAGGTATTAAATATTCGGACATTACCAATTGTATCTCTCTCTTTATATTTGCTTTGGCAAATTTTAACACATTGTTAAAAAAAACTGTTCATTATTTGATGCAATGACGTGCCGTGCACTTAATAAATTCTAAATCCCCAACAAAATTATGACAAAAAGATAAAAAAACGAAAATGCTGGCAATGCATTTTAAATTTTTTTATTTATTATTATTTTTCTTTTATATTTTATGCTGACAAATTCAAATATTCAAACACTTTGATGTTTTACGATGTCGCACATCAAAGTCAACATTTGTGTTGATCTAAATTTGAAGGAATAACAACGAAATATTATTGTCACATTTAAATCAACCACATCACACACAAACAAATATCGCCCATTTTCAACAAGACCTTCATAACTTAAAAAACTATAGTTTTTAATAAAATAATTGTCTGTGCCATATTTTTATTCTTCAAATATGTATGTTTTGTCCAAATTATGTGTATAGATATCGAATATGGGTTGTAGATCCCACAACTTATATATATTTTGTGTCCCAATGAAACTTTAGAAAATTTTATTTATTGTAAAAAATAAAGATTATTTAATTTTGGAAAGAGGAAAAAACTGTGTTGCTCTTTGTAATATTTTTATACCCTTCACCTTCGTGAGAAGTCATTCCGTCATTCCGTTTGTAATTTCCACAATATAATTTTCCGAGCCTATAAAGTATATATATTCTGGATGTTTATAGATAGCGCGCGGAGTCGATTAAGCCATGTCCGTCTGTCTGTCTGTCTGTTGAAATCAATTATCTGAAGATCCCAGATATCTTTGGGATCCAAATCTTCAATAATTCTGTCAGACATGCTCGAGAAGTTTCCTATTTAAAATCAGCAAAATCGGTCCACAAATGGCTGAGATATGAGGAAAAAACCAGGACAACCTCGATTTTTGATCTATATCTGCATTACTAAGTCATTAATATAGACAATATGGATATCTAATGATAGATATTCCAAAGATCTTTGCAACGACGTATATAAGACCATAATAAGTTGAATCTACAATGGGTCAAAATCGGAAAAAAATATTTTTTAACAAGAATTTTTTTTTCACCAAAAAAAATTTTTTTTTTAAATATAAAAACAAAAATTTAAAAAAGAATAAAATTTCAAAAATTGAAAAAAACTATTTTGGAAAAAAAGTAAATTTTGTTTACCTACGAATATAGCTCTCTTACTTGTTTTATTATAATATATTATTATAATCCATACTTTTTTCAGCATATTTCCCCCTTTTGAGCTGCTTAGCTTATCCTGATTATGATACAATAAGCATACATAAATATTAGATATAAATTTCAAAAATGTCTAACTTTGAGTTGTGACGTTGTTACAAGAAGTGAACGATGTGTTTGAAGCATCTTATGATAATGCAAAATGTCAACGCAGTGCATTCTTACGGAGGCAATATACAATGAATATGTGTTTACGTTTGGTATCTCCCACTTACAGTTGAGGAGGCGATAATTGTTTTTTTTTTCATAGCAAATCTTGAGAAATAATAAAAAATTATGAATAAAAACATGTTTTCTATTCATTTATTTGAAAACTCAGTACAATAAAATGAACCAATGGGCTGTTAAAAACTGCATCCTGATCATAAAAACGATTAGAGTAACTTCGGGTATTGTGGACTATGCGTCTAATGTGGACCAGTGTATTTTTTCAGAAACTATTGAAGGTATGATAAAACTGATTTGTCGTACATTTGTTTGAAACGACAATTGCACATCTGCTTTCATGAGTAATTGATATATTGGCTTTTTATTCTTGTATTGAAATTAATGCGCGTGCTCAACATTTTTTTCGGCTCAAGTAAGAAACAAAATTTGGTACAGTTACTTGGCAGAATTTAATGTTTGGTTGTTTTATATAGTTAAAGTGGACACGTAGTTTTGCATATATTTGGTAAGAATTTAAGCACATTTAGATTATTAGGTAAAAATAATTGTTTACCACTGTAGCCCAAGTTCGTGTAATGTGGACCACTTAAATTACTTGATTATGTACGACTGGTCCACATTACCCGACAATAACTATGTACTTTGTATGCCATCTATCTAAGCCAAGAACGCGACTTTTTAGTTTGTATTAATAATAATATATTCAAATTAAATTTTTTAATCATTCATGATCAGCTGATTCATGAATTTTATGTATCAAATACTAGTCCACATTACCCTCATATAGTGGTCCATATTACCCTCCAATTTTTTTAATGCTGGTTTTTGGGTTCCTTTCAATATTTTCACATACATTTTTTATCCTTTGACGTAGAAAATTTTCAACTGCAAAAACAATTAGAGAATACATTAGCTAATTTATTGCTTCACAACTCTTTTAATATCCATATATATTGTGGCCAAAATTTAGAAAAAACAAAACGGTAATCCACATTACCCGAAGTTACTCTAAATTCGAAGAAAAGGAAAGTAGCTCGCATAAATAAAAATAAAAGCGATAAAAGTCAGCACTTTAAATATGATGATTTGAAATACATATCTGTGTAAACATGTGGATGATACTTACAGTTTTGTGAAATAAAACTTTAAAGAAACCAGAACATTTATTGATTGTTAACCAAGACGAGTAGTAGTAGTATTTTTTCACTAATAAAATTTTTTTCAGCAAACAATTTTTCAATATTTTTCTTAAAATATACTTTGGTGATGGGTATATAAGATTCGGCATAGTCGAATCAGCTCCCTTACTTGATTTTGGGCGGCATGAAATAACCCCCCACGAAATAACACGCCAAAAATAAAATGAAATAACCCCTATTGCCTTATTTCATATGCAATAAAACCCCAGTTTTGAAAATGAAATAAGACCCCAAAGAAATGAAATAATTCCCCAAACAGAAATTAAATAACACCCCATTATTGGGGTCTTATTTCATATGAAATAGAACCCCAATTTTTAAAATGAAATAAGTCCCCAAACACAGTGAAGGTGATCAAAAACAATTGGGGGTTTCAAACGGTCAGCTATAAGGTCATATTTTCATAATGTCCGATAGTTTAAACACATTTTTGTTGTTTTTCAAACAAAAAAGTTTTAATCTAATAAGACTTTTATAACTAGTTTTATTGTTTTATCATAAAGAAACACTTTTTTGTTGGAAGTACAACAACAATTTGTTTAAACTATCATAATATATTAGGACATTATGACAATATAACTTAATAGCAGACCGATCTTATTAAGCTCATTGCAGAGGTATCGCCTCATAATATTCCTGCAAGATCTTCGAATTCGTCCTTAATTATATTAAGAGCCTTAACTCCTAATACAATTCTTCTTCGTTCTTGTGGTTGTGCTCAACATAATTCCTGGCATATAAGCAGTTACCAGCTGTTAGCACACTTACTCTTGTCTTGCAAGTTTTATTCCTGTATGTATTTACTTGTACTATTGAATACCAAATTTTTGACATTCTGAACTAAAAAAATCATTCTGAACCCAGTTTCAATTTCAAAATTTATTTTTATTCTTTACAACTTTTTTTGCACTGCGAAATTATCACGATCTTAACTCTGCGAAATTATCACTTCAACTGATATCACAATTTTTTTTTGTGAATGGTAAATAAATACAAGTTGTTAATATATCGGGGCATAATTTACAGATTTTTCGTTTTCTTTATAAATTAAAAAAATGAAATTATTGAAATGATTTTTTCATATGAAATAATCTCCAATTAAAAAAATGAAATAATACCCCAAAAAATTAAATAACACCCCAAAATCGTTGTTGTTGCTCTCTCTACTAGTTTTTGGGGGGTCATTTAATTTTATTTTTGGGGTGTTATTTCATGCCGCCTGATTTTGTTTAATTTTGTCACATAGAAATCATTTTTGTGATAACACAGGGCAACAAAATCGACACAATTTTTGAGGCTTTTTAAACCACTACACAATTTTGATGTATTGTGGTTCCAGTAGTATAAATATGGTACAAAATTTTAATTCTGGGAGATGTTTTTTTATAAAAAATTTTAAGTAAAATTGTGATTTTTTTTAGTCGTTTCTAATAATTTATGATAACTCAAAAGGGTTAGTCCGATATTATTAAAATAAACTTAGAATAGTTTAAATTTACATAACCTCCTCTTACATATATTGCGTTTTAATCGGTTCAGTAGTTTCGGAGTTATAATAACAAATTGAAGCAAAAATATATTTTTTACATGAAAATAGCAAATTTTTGTGTTTTAAAAAACTTATGAAAAATCCAAAACGGCAGAAATTGTTCAGGTTTATTATTTTGTCGAAAAGCCGCATATAATAGCTACAAAATGAGATAAAGAAGATAAAAATGGATTGATTCTTTTCGAATTTATTCACAATTAAGTGAGTTCGCTCATTTTCACAAAATTTTACTTTTTTTGTTTGATATACATACATAAAATTGAGTTTTGAGTAGTTAATAATCATCTTTCGATTGGCAACAAATTCGGTTGCTATTACGAGTCTGTTTTCTCTGTGTATGCATTTGTAAAAGTTTACATTGCTAATTTATAATTAAAACTGGGTCCTTCAAATGTATTTTTTAATCGTAATCGAAATATTTAATATATTTATTTATGTTTACGATTAATTGGGATTACGATTACAATTAAATACGATTTTTTAATTGGGGTATTCACACGGTCTACTATTTGGTCATATTGTCATAATGTCCTAATATATAATGATAGTTTAATCAAATTCCTTCAACGTATACTATACGCTATAGTGAGATTTAAGTGCAATTCCAAATGGCATAAGATATTTCCTTTTAATTGCCATTTCTTGCGAAATAATTGATCGCAAAATTTTGTGACGCACGTTTCAAAAAGTGGAAGTAACTTTAAAAGTTGAAGTGTTTATTCGTAATTTTAGCGAATTTGACATAATAAAGCACACAAATTCTTATTCCTAAAAGAAAGATGAATGAATTCTAATATAACTTATTTGCATGAACAATCATTTGCCGTTTTCATGAAAAGCCGAGAACATTTTGTTACGCACTTTACGTGACGCTCGTTACAAATTATCCAGATGCTAGAAAATTATCTCCTTTTCCGTGAAAAGTTGCGAAAAATTCCATTCAAAGTGAAATTACTCAAAATTCATTTGTGTTTAAATTGAATGGTCAAAAATATAGCTGTCAATCGAACCATTTTGTTAACATTTCAGTAATTATAAAAACACATTGAAAAATTAAATTTTTTTGTATAAAATTAAGATATCTGACCTAGTGTTGGATTTGATAATCATTTTTGTATGAATAACCATCAAAATACAATTTGTTTATATATGGGGCATTTCATGTCAAGTGAACCAACTTTTGAAATCGATGTCTTCCGATCGGGATGAAATTTGCACCAAGGTTAGCTCTATTGGATAGTAACTCAGACACAATTTTTCAACAACATCGGTCGAGAACTCTCTGAGTTATAGGGGGTAAAATTTTGACAATTTGGTCAAACAGGATATAGAAATAGTATAGATAGCTATTTCTTCGATCTTTCAAAAAAAAATATTTAAAAAAAAAATAAAAAATTTTTAATATTTTTTTTCCGAAATCAAAAACTTTTTTGACTTTTTTTTTAAATTTTTTCTCTTTTTTTTTTTTTTTTTTTTTTTTTCTTAAAATAAAGTTTAGATATTTTCCTTGAACACCTACTTGGTCGCTTAGTGGGATGCGAGTGGGATATCTATCAAAATAAATATTTTGTAACTCAAAACATAAAATTTTTGACTTTTTTTGCAAAATCAAAAACTTTGTTGACTTTTTTTTTTCAAAATGGACCCTTTTTTAATCTTTTTTTTTAGGTCAAACAAAAGCTTAGATATTATCCTTGAAGACCCTTTTGGTCGCTTAGTGGGATGCGAGTGGGATATCTATCAAAATAAATATTTTTTAACTCAAGACTTACAATTTTTGACTTTTTTTTTTGCAAATACGATTTTTTTTCCAAATGGGCCCTTTTTTTAAAATTTTTTTTTTGTAGTCAAAAGAAAGCTTAGGTCCATTCCTTTAAGATATTTTTAGTCCCTTAGTGGGATGCGAGTGGGATATCTATCAAAATAAATGTTTTAACACAAAAATTGTATGTCTTGAGTTACAAAACATTTATTTTGATATATATCCCACTCGCATCCCACTAAGCGATCAAAACCATCTTAAAGGAATAGGCCTAAGCTTTCTTTATAGCAAAAAAAAAAATTACAAAAAGGGCCCATTTTAAAAAAAAGTCAAAAAAGTTTTTGATTTTGCCAAAAAATCAAAAATTGTATATCTTGAGTTACAAAATATTTATTTTGATAGATATCCCACTCGTATCCCACTAAGGGACCTAAAATATCTTAAAGGAATGGACCTAAGCTTTCTTTTGACTAAAAAAAAATTTTTTAAAAAGGGCCCATTTTGAAAAAAAATTCGAATTTGCAAAAAAAAAGTCAATAATTGAATGTCTTGAGTTACAACATTTTTATTTTAATAGATATCCTACTCACATCTTCCTAAGTGACAAAATAGGTCTTAAAGGAAAAGACCTAAGCTTTCTTTTGAGCAAAAAAAAATTTTTAAAAAAAAGTCCCATATTGGAAAAAAATTTCGATTTTGCAAAAAAAAATTAAAAAATTGTTACAAAATATTTATTTTGATAGATATCCCACTCGCATCCCACTAAGGGACTAAAAATATCTTAAAGGAATGGAAATAGGCTTTCTTTTGAGCAAAAAAAAAATTAAAAAAGGGCCCATATTGGATAAAAATTTTGATTTTGCAAAAAAAAATTAAAAAATTTTATGTCTTGCGTTACAAAATATTTATTTTGATAGATATCCCACTCGCATCCCACTAAGGGACTAAAAATATCTTAAAGGAATGGACCTAAGCTTTCTTTTGACTATAAAAAAAATTTTAAAAAAAGGGCCCATTTGGAAAAAAAATCGTATTTGCAAAAAAAAAAGTCAAAAATTGTAAGTCTTGAGTTAAAAAATATTTATTTTGATAGATATCCCACTCGCATCCCACTAAGCGACCAAAAGCGTCTTCAAGGATAATATCTAAGCTTTTGTTTGACCTAAAAAAAAAGATTAAAAAAGGGTCCATTTTGAAAAAAAAAAGTCAACAAAGTTTTTGATTTTGCAAAAAAAGTCAAAAATTTTATGTTTTGAGTTACAAAATTGTGTCTGAGTTACTATCCAATAGAGCTAACCTTGGTGCAAATTTCATCCCGATCGGAAGACATCGATTTCAAAAGTTGGTTCACTTGACATGAAATGCCCCATATATATCAAGTCTAGTATTACAATTAAGAATTCTAAGTTTGATTCATTTAAAAATTTTTTTGTTGGTAGACTGTTTCTGGGACTTGCCCATATGTTTATTGTTTTGTCAAAAACACAAAAAAACAACTATTATAATATATTAGGACATTATGACAATATGACTAATAGCAGACCGTGTGAATACCCCAAATATGTATATAGTTATATTTTAACCTAAAGTTATACTGACAGTTTTCATACAAAAATTATTATAACAAGATATCGTGATAATATCGGTAAGTCTCATAATTAACAATTTGGAAACGCCTTCTTAACTGTGAAAATACTAAAGGCAATTTTACATGATTATATCCATTGTAAAGGTGCACACAAAATGTTGTACTCCAAATCTTTATTAGCTTTTGGCTAATGAATACTTCGTTCGAACAATTTTTTTATAACTCGAGATAAGGCTGACAATCTATATCAGAATCGGTGTAAATATTGTGTGTTTTAATAGTGGTAAATGGTAAAGAAACATTAAAAAAATTGTACTCAAACACAGAAGGCCCATTTAAATCTTATGGTTGCCTCATAAAGCAACTCAAGTAGGAAATTGTACAAGTTAAAGCTTCTACAGTATGTATTGTATACTTATGTGTGTGTGCCTCTTGTACGTGCAACATTTTAAAACCGAGTGAGTGATACAAGAAGGCAAAATGTGAAAACAGTGTCGCAAATCATAAATTATTTGCTGTTCCTTGTTCGTGTTCTTTTTTTATTTAACTGTAAAATAAATTGCTTTTTTACTACTGTTTTTGAGGCCACTCCAGCTTCGGCAGCATCACCACAAGGAGTAACACACGCAGTGTGCAGTAGTATAGTTTGTAAAAATCAGTTGGCAACAAAAATTCTAAAGGCGATGGCAAAAAGTAAAAGTTTATTTTCTTCATTTTTTTAATACTGGCCTATACATACACGGTCATATTCATTCATATCAGCTGGCAACAAGAAGCAAACAAAAAATAATAAAACAAAATGTATAAAAATCATATGCACGTGTGTAATAAATGGGACCATGAAGGAAGAACATGAAAGCCTAGAAAAGAAATTAAATGTTTACCAAATTACTCTTAAACATACTCTCCGCACATACATATGTATAAACGTATGTAAGTATGTGCATTAGGGAGGCCCTTATAGTGGCGTTTTTATTTTTTCACTGCTATCAAGGACTAAATTGATTTCCGTCATCCAAAAATCAAATGCTGAAAATTTAAGCAAAATCGGATATTTTCCAAAAAATTTAATATTGAAAAAAATCCAATTAAAAAAGATGACAGGAAGATTTTGGTTCACATTATACTTGTTTATGTTCAATTTCATCACATTATTGTATGGGGACTAGAGAGGAGCTGCCCGAATTTATTCATACTTTACAGTATAATTTCGGAGTACTAATTTGTGCAAAATTTCAAAAAACATATTTTGAGTGCTCAAACAGTATTCAGGGGGACATTTGTATGGGTGATATGTGAAATGACGGACCGATGTTGCCCATTTGCAATACCAAACAAACCTTATCAACAGACAGTATCTGTCGTGTTTTCAACAGACCGACAGACGGGCGGACATATCTAGATCGTCTTAGAATCTATTTTGATAGTAGGTATAAAAATACGTTTCGTAACCTATTTTCTAATATTTAATATCACATTCTTTTCTTGGGTTGTTAATTTAGTTACGTGTTCGTAATTTTAAATTTCTAGGATATTGTTAACCTTTTCATATCAGGGGTCATGTCACGCCGAAATTTTCGTTGTTGGGTTTTTGAATCTTGAAATTAATAGGGAACTTAGTCCTGGTTATCCTAGTATCATCTGCTTTGTCAGTAGAGGATCGGAAAATGGAAATGGTTCTGAGAAGTACTAAAGCCTTATTACATATAAATGGTACCAAATAGCTTCGTATTGTTTTGGATAGTAAATTGATCTTAATAAAGAATGTAATAAAATGGGTGAAGAAGGCAACATGGACATTGTTTTTTAGATTATAATCGTTTGGTGGCCTGAAAATGTAATTACTTGGCGTGCTACAAAGGCAAAGATAATGGCCTTAATTGGTGTTATAAGCAGTGTGACCAGATTTTTTTGATCAAAATTTAGCTTTATTTTTTGGATTTAGCTTGAAATCCATTTAATTTTAGCTCTGTTTTTGTTGTCTTTAAAAACGCATTTAGCCTTTTCTATATTTGCAATCGAATTTAACTAATATGTACATATATTGCTTAATATATAGTACATATGGTAAGGTCCATGTGAAAGCGGACAGCAGACAGATTTATCTCCGATTATAATCAAATTTATCATATACATAATATATCCAATATGTTTCTCATATCAGTGACTTTTTCAATGGAAACTCATTCCGATGTAAAAATATAACTATTTGAAAATTGAAAAATTCGTTAAAATTGTCTTAAATTATATACACATAATTGCCCATAACTTTGAAACTACTCAAAGACCAGCATATTTTTTGACTCCATTTTAAATCCAAAGATATTGTCCTTAAAATGGTGTGAATAAAATTGTTTACTTCCAAAAGGTTAAAGGTCAATATTGGAAGTATGCACTTCAATGTAAAAAATATCAAAGATCGCGGTGTTAAAAATTCAATGGTATGAGGACATCTAAAACTCTCTCCTATATTCTTGCAAAATAATTTCGATTCTTGCAAAATAGTTCGGGAGTTATAAAGAAAAACTTTATTAAAAGTACGTTTTTTCATATAAATTCATATAAAAATTTAAGCAAATAGAAAACAGAACACATTTAAATCAATTTCAATTTATATGGTAAAACACAAGTGCTTAAATTTTTATATAAAAAAACGTACTTTTAATAACGTTTTTCTTTAGCAGTTTAGTTTAGAGTTTAGCTGTCCTCATACCATGTTCTTTTTGAATTTTTAACACCGCGATCTTTAACATTTTTTACATTGAAATGTATACTTTGAATATTGACCTTTAACATTTTGGATAATATCTTTGGCTTTAAAATGGAATCAAAAATTGTGTTGGACTTTGAGTAATTTCAATTTGAGAGGGTATTAACTCAAAATTTTTAAAATTTCACTTTTTGCAAGAAATCAACTAACATCATAAATATCTATCTACTGTAAAAATGTTGACGTATTCCGAGTACTCTTTCATCTCGAAAAACACATTTAAGACAATTTTTGTGATGTAGTGACTACCTTTATATCAACAAAAAGGTATTATTTTGAGTTAATACAAAAGTTGAAATAGAAATGCATCGTATATTTTCATAAAAATTGTATTATTTTGATTTGAGCCTTTATTCAAGCTAAAAATAATCCAATCCAAGTTGATACCCTCTTGTTGATAGAAATTGTTTTACTTTATGATTTTAATTCGAAATGTGACTCTTTTTAGAAAAAATTGGAAAAATGTAAGAGAAAAACAATGTAAATATATTTTTAAATGCAATTTGCTTACTGATGTATTCGTATTTTCAAATTCTCTTAAAATGTAACAACAAACTGTTTAACCTCTACTAAAAATTTTAAAAATTTGAGTTAATACCCTCTTGTCAAGTGCGATTTGTTAATTTTAAATAATTATATTTGATGGAAATAGTTTTTAATTTTTAGCTTTAAAAGCTAAAATAATTTTCTTCAAAGTACAAAAAATAAAAAAAATCAAATTAGCATTAAATTTTTTACTTGATTTTAATCAAAATTTCATACACAATTTGTTTATATCTAAAGTTTTTTAGGTTTTATTAAGTTTTTTCCTTCTACCGTAATTTCTTTGTTACGAACTGTTTAACCCATCAATATTATTCTTATATTTTTAATGGTCATCCTTTTCAGTAAATGTTTGATTTTGTTATTATTAAGAGGTCAAAATTAATGGAAAATATGATCTGTCTAAAATGTTGGTTCGAAATCGTTATTTATTAGATACTTATGTAGGTTTATGTGTGGGCCGATATTCGGTATAGCGATATATGAGGATTAGTTATTTCAACATGATAATGGCATTTATAAGTATTAAAGTGGTATAATGATTTATTTTTACATATATCCTTTGTTTGACCTACAACTCCGGTTAACTAAACTGATTTTCAATATTAAAATGTTAGGACAATAACAAATATTCTTGTGTAAAATTTCTTAATTTTTGTTGTGTATTTTGGACTTAGAATTTGGAGAAGGATCAGGAAAATATATACTTTGTTGGGTCTTAGATGAATATTTCTCAATGTTACACACGGAATGACAAAGTTAGTACCCCCTTTCACCATTTTTGATGGTGGAGGTTATAAAAAGATTAAATAATAAGAATTTTCCATCTAAAATTAGAAAATTTCAGAAAAAATATATTTATGTTAACTTTCATTTTAATAATTTTTGGACCAGTCTAATATACATACAAGTAACTACATAAACGTATGTAAAATGTTTACATATATGGATATTGTGAACGCCTGCTTTATTCATTTGGCACCCCATCATCATTATGTTCCTCCTGCTGTAATGAGTGGAAATTGCTTCCGCACAATCTTTTTAATACTTTTTTTTTCCATTTCGCATGTATTCGTTTGTATACAGCCTCTCAAATGTACATATTGTAAATACTGCTGGAGTATGGGAGTAATCTTTAAGTGGAAAATATTGATGCATGTTTCGAGTGTTAAAAATATAGCGTGTTGTAAACTCCATTAAATACAATTTTTATTGTGCAAAATGTTTTATGTCATTTCAAGGAATAAATACACTACTATTGTACGAAAGTACTATAAATTACCTCCCTTTAAGAAGTGAGAGCACGATAACAAAATAAACAAACGAAAGAGATGATATACTGGTTGGTACTAAAGGAGGTTTTGTGGCGTAACAAAATAAACCATAAATTTTAGCAGATGATACGTACGCACATCTCATAAAATCTTCTTTTACTGCTTCTCAATGCATCTGAAAATATTTTGACATCAAAATTTAATATATGGGGCATTTCACGTCAAGTGAACCAACTTTTGAAATCGATGTCTTCCGATCGCGATGAAATTTGCACCAATGTTAGTTCTATTGGATAGTAATTCGGGCACCATTTTTCAACAAGATCGGTCAAGAACTCTCTGAGTTATAGGAGGTCAAAATTTGACATTTTGGCCAAACAGGTGTTTTTTTTATCCATATAACTTATTACCTATTGTTCTTAGCAAAATGTGTCCCAAATAGTTTAGATAGCTATTTAAGCAATCTTTCGAAAAAAAAAAATTAAAAAAATTTAATAAAATATTTTGGATTTTTTTTTTAAATAAAAAATATTTTTGACTTTTTTTTTCAAAATGGGCCCTTTTTATTTTTTATTTTTTTTAAGAAAGCTTAGGTCTTTTCCTAAGCGACCTATATGGTCGCTTAGTGGGATGCGAGTGGGATATCTATCAAAAAAAATAATTTGTAACTCAAGATTTAAAATTTTTGAATTTTTTTGCAAAATCAAAAACTTTGTTGACTTTTTTTAAAAAAATGGACCCATTTTTTAATTTTTTTTTGCTCAGAAGAAAGCTTATGTGTTTTCCTTTAAGACCCTTTTTGTAGCTTAGTGGGATGCGAGTGGGATATCTATAAAACAAATGTTTTGGAACTCAAGACATACAATTTTTTACTTTTTTTTGAAAAATCAAAAACCTTTTTGACGTTTTTTTTCCAAAATGGACTCTTTTTTTATTAATTTTTTTTTTCTCAAAAGAAAGCTTAGGTCTTTTCCTTTAAAACCTTTTTGGTCGCTTAGTGGGATGCGAGTGGGATATCTATCAAAATAAATGTTTTGTAACTCAAGACAAAGGTTTTTAAATTTGCACTATTTTAATTTTTTTCATATTTGTGTGTAAACCTTAAAAATTAAACTTACGCAGAGAAACTAGACACATTAGCCTTTCCGATGGTATGTAACATACCCAACTAAAATTTCATAGCCTCGATACTGTAATACCCATAATATGTTAACCTCAGGAATAAAAATCACTTTTTTTCTATGGAAATGTTGAATAATTTAATTTTGTTATTTATTTGTAATAATAATTAATTTAATATATAATAATAATAATAAAAAGATGAATAATTTAGTAATGCATTAAACACATTCAAGACAGCAGGCTACCAACTTCAATCTGTCAAAAATAAAATGCACACGTTTATATGGAGACGATTATTTTAACGACAGCACAGCTACACGGCCACACGACTACTCATGCCGATGTAGCCGAATTAGGCTAATTTCTATTTTTGTCAACTACAAAACAGAAATAGTGTTGCTAATATAATAAAATAATGTAAATCAAATTAGTGCTTAAAAAAATATATTTTTTTTACTTAATTAAGAGAAGTTTCTGATAACCATATTGAAATAAATTAATAACAGGTACATAATTAATTATAACCATATATATATTTTTACTCAAAATAATTGTTTCAGTCTTAATTACTTTGGAATTTTGTACGGTTATTTTTTATTAAAGTGGCACCACTGAATTATTAATCAGTTGTTTACTTTGTAGCTGTCGTCTTTAAAATAATTCAGTAGCTGCCACACGACTACAACTGTAACCAGCAGAATTTGTGTTCGTGTAGTCGTGTAGTCGTGTAGCCTGGTGTCTTGAATGTGTTTAATGCATAAAATTGAATCTTAATCACAATAGATCAATTTATGTAATAACTATTTTTACACTTAATTTATGAAGTTTTTAAATTTTCAAATATCCATACTTTTATCCTCCTTATTTGTCACCTTTATTAGCTGATTTTTAAGAACAATAGGTAATAAGTTACATTGATTAGAAAAAACACATATTTGCCCAAAATGTCAACTTTTGACTCCCTCTAACTCAGAGAAATTACTATCCAATTAACCTTGATGCAAATTTTATCCTGATCGGAAGATACAAACGGAATGCCAGACTATTCCTGAATTTATTAAAGAGTCATTTCCGTAGATTTTAATCCTCATGCATTTTTGTTAAAAGAATTCTATTTAATTCAGTTGATATAATACATGACAAATCCATCACATAGAATTACTTTTTTAGCTTCACAATATTCTTTTACACGAAATGGAATTTGCCAACATTTAAGGGTCATAGGTCATTAAAAACAATGGAAGCAATGGCCTTAAATAATGATGGAAAAACTGGTACAATATTAATCAATTTAGGTTAGGATATTAATTCTTATAGTTTCTAGAATGCGTATATAAAACAATCTAGTACAAACTTCAACTACAAAGTTTCTTATATAAGATATGCTAGTACAAATTTATTTATTTTAAATATACATACAATAGGTATAATATTAAACAACTTTAGGATCTTAAAATTATTTGTATCACACAACTATCACTTTCACTTCACTATTTTCAATTTTGAACCCAGACTCAGTGGCATCTTCATTTTAGCTACCTTTGAATTTTAGATAAATAATACATTCTTATTTACAATGCCACATTGTTTGTTTTCTTAAAAGCAGGGCGTTTGCACTATGTGGCAATAGATATGAGTACAAACATGAGTATCTATGTGTATCCATTACACACACTCTCATATCCATTTAAGTTAAATTGTAAGCAATTTAACAAACTTTTTATGGGTGTTCATTTACAAATGCAAAAGAAAGAAAAAAAAAATACTAAAAAGCATTAAGACACGAAAAACTTTTGTGTGTGTATTAAACCACATAATTCAAATTTAGAACCTATAAAATACCACAAAGCCATTACAGCATGTAGATGGATAGAATATATTCCAACCAAAAAAATAAAAGCAAATTGCAAAAGAAAAGATGAAGAAATAATGCTGGAGAGGCTATAAAATGATCTATGTATATTTGTTGAAGGAGAAGAGTGTTTGTATGAGAACGCTAAAGTACAAAAAAAAAAGATGTCTAACTACTAAATAACTTTTAACATTCTGCTGTTTTGACAGCTTAATTATAAAACTTTGCACAAAATTCTAATGGATGGATGAATGGCTGGGATGAACGTATGAATGCATAAAGAACTGAAAGAATGAAAGAGCGAACTAACAAACAATTGGATGGATGCTACAAGGTACTAATTAAAATCCTTTCGTTACTAATTTTCCAAATAGTGCAGAACGAACGGAAACGAAATAAAGACATTGAGCATGAAAAATATTATGAAAATTAAGTTAGTAGCATGAACCTAGACGTGTTTTAAAGTTTTATTTAAATGTGGAGAATTTTTAACACAAATGAAAAATTAATTAAACTTGAATAAATTTACAAACAAATTAAGTGTGTGGGTTGAAAGATATAGATAGATTTGTTTAGGTACACATACTACATACATACTGTTGTAAAATATTGAACAAGTTAACGGTCTCAATATAAAATTTTGATGTCAATAAGTAAAAAGCAACAAACTAACTTAAACTATCAAAAAGCATAAATATTAACAACTATCCAACAAATAAAATAACATTTAGACACTTTGGTTAAATCACTATCATCACGATCATCATACAGAAGACTCATAAATCAGACTTAATTGCACAGACATACGAGTACGACGACGAGTATAAAACTTATTTAAACAAAAAAAAAAAAACAATAAGAAAACAACTAAGAAAATGTAGTCCGACAAGCCCGACCCAATGATACCCTATACATTAGGGTGGGCCAATTTTTTTGTCTACTAAGCGTATAGCAAATTCGTAATCTACGGAAAATTCTAAGAACTTTTCCAGAAGAAACCATGGTTCTAAAATCAAAATCGAGCTTCCGGTTTTTTTACGAAAAGATTTGGAGCTCAAGACCTCTTTTGCTAGGAGACCTCGGGTATGTTCAATTTTAAAAATAATAATATTTCTTCGTTTGTGTTCCGATATTAAATCTTCTCGCCGAGTACTACATATAACATCTCGTAGCTATCAATTATCTCTTATAGCGTAAGAGATATTGGCATTTGAATAATACATTTTTAACATTTTTACCCACCCTACTCCAGTTTTTAGAAACTTTTTTTTTGGAAATAATTCGGTATCTTGTGAATTATTGGATATATTGTTACGAAGTTTCACATGGTTTGAGCTGAGGTGTTTTCAAGTTGATTTACGTTTGTTCAGCTTCCTAGCGAACAAACGTGGTGCGTAGCCCACCAAAGTTTTAAAAAAAATCGCCAAAAAAAAAACCATTTATGATCCGAATGAGCTGAAATTTTATAAATAGTCCATGAGAAACAATACGCTTACAAGTGTAGGTTATCTCTATTAGTTGAAGAGATATTCAGGCTTATTGATTTATTTTTTAATTTTGGTCGATCTTTTTATGGTTTTTTAGATATGGTGGGTAGAGTGTCCCAAATTTTTTTTTTTGGAATTTCGGAACGCATACCCTCTAATTTTTTTATATACATATATATGAAACTATAGTTAAATATGAAATTTTGTCTTTCTATCATGATTGTAACCCGTGCCGACTTGCGATTTAGTTTTGTGGTGCATTTACAAGGGGAAAAATGCAATTTTTTCAGTTTTTGTAAAAATTTTGCCATTAAATAATTACTTTTGTAATTTAATTTAAAAGAATCGAAATGTGTACGTAATTATCGTTCTAATAAGATATAAAACACAAAAATTGATTAAAAAATGTTAAAGTTATTGAAAAATCGCCAGACCATTAATGTGTCTCAGGCCACTAGAACAAGAAACGTAGGAACAAAATTAACATATTTTGAGAAATATTAAAATAAGAGATTATTTTTACTTAAATATATACATATTTACTTATATATGAGTTTTTGTCTTCGTAGGATACCGTTAACCTATTCGAAGGTATGACCAAAAAAAAATATTTTTTTTAACGGCAGTTTCAAAACTCCAATTTCAAATTTTTAAAAATTTTGTTAAACAAATTTCAGAATTTTTTGATCATCACATGGGGATTTATTGACAACATAATAGGGAATAAAAATGTGAAAAAATTATGTCAATACCTCCCATAGTTTTTCCGTACCTTCGATTTAAATTTTGCGAATTTCGAGAAAAACTAATTTTTTAGCCATATTTTGGCGAATGAGCCGAATTTCCTTACTATATACAAGTAAATATGTATATATTTTAAGTAAAAATAAGCTCTTATTTTAATATTTCTCAAAATATGTTAATTTTGTTCCTACGTTTCTTGTTCTAGTGGCCTAGAACAATTAGAAGGACAATTACGTACACATTAATAACAAAATTTTTACAAAAACTGAAAAAATTGCATTTTTTCCCCTTGTAAATGCACCACAAAACTAAATCGCAAGTCGTCACGGGTTACAATCATATAAAAAAGTTAGAGGGTAAGCGTTCCGAAATTCCAAAAAAAAAACACTCTAATGGTGGGCCTACGGAGGGTCGAAATTTATTTTTAAAATATCAGCTATATTGACGATAAAATTCTAAATAAAATAAAAAAACTTGTTAAAAGTGATCTGTTCCCATTATATGAAAAAACGTACAAAATTGTCAAAGGGTGCTAGGTTGTCTTTCCGAATCATGTAAAAATTCTATATAGTCACGAAGAAAATTTTTTTCTACAAAAGAAAAAATATATGGGCTTTTTTGGGAAAAAACTTAAAAAATACGGCCTTTTTACAAGTTCCAAATTTGGATGCGTATAACTTTTTATAGGGAAGAGATAACTGTTAGCAAGTTTTTTTATTTTATTTAGAATTTTATCGTCAATATAGCTGATATTAATTTCGACCCTCCGTAGGTCCGCCATATCTAAAAAAAAAACGTAAAAAATCGACCGAAATTAAAAAAAAATAAATCAATAAACCTGAATATCTCTTCAACTAATAGAGATAATCTACACTTGTAGACCTTCTCAAGGACTATTTATATTTAAAATTTCAGCTCATTCGGATAATAAATGGATTTTTGGCAATTTTTTTAAAAAAAATTTGAGACCCAAGTTGACCAACTTTGGTGGGCTACGAATGGCCCCCATTATCGCTAGGAAGCTGAATAAACGTAAATCAACTCGAAAACACCTCAGCTCAAACCATGTAACAATATATCCAATAATTCACAAGATACCGAATTATTTCCAAAAAAAAGCCGCAAAGTATAAATCCAAAAATACTCTCAGAGGTGCAGGAATCTGCGCTTGTACAAAATTCATACTTTCATCTTATTAAGGAGTGAGATCGAAAAATTCTTAACATACATATATGTTTATAAAAAAGAAACCACTAAACTTACAGCTTTAATTTTTTTTTTATTTGATTGAAATTATTATTACAATTTACAAAAAAAATTATTTTTATAGTTTTAATCACTAGTGATGAAATTTTGAACCTTTTTCGGAAACCCTTCCATTAACGTTTTTATAGTGCTTTCTGTCACTTTGCTCGAACATGTAGTCCATCTCCGTTTAAAATCTACCACACTTTTGGACACCTTTTTTGTACTCTTCAATTCTCTTTTAACAAGAGCCCAATATCTCTCCACTGGCCTTAGCTCCGGGCAGTTTGGAGGATTTGCCTCTCTTGGTACAAATACCACATTATTGTTCTTGTACCACTCAAGGGCTTGTTTGCCATAGTGACAGGATGCCAAGTCAGGCCAAAAATAAGTGGACACATTATGAAGTCTTATGAATGGAAGCAGCCTTTTTTGTAAACATTCCTTGATGTAAATTTCGGTATTTATAGAGCCCGTTGTAACAAATGAGTGGCTTCTTTTGCCGCAACTGCATATTGCTTGCCATACCAAGAACTTTCTGGGAAATTTTGTCTGCTTTTGGGTCCTAAACTTTTCTTCAACATTCCCTCGAGCATCAGCAACATAAAATTTTTGACCTGGAAGTTGCGAAAAATCTGCCAGAACATACGTTTCGTCATCCATTATGCAGCAAGAATATTTTTTTATAAAACTTGACTTCAATTTCCGTGCTCTGTTTTTGGCCTCTAAATTTTTAGTAGCGTTCCTGTCAGGAACTTTTTGAGCCTTGTATGTTTTTAAACCTGCATTAGCTTTAACTTTTCGTACCAAATAGTCCGAGCACTGAGCTAACCGGGCTGCTTTCCTACCGGATGTGTTGGGAGCTCTTTTGAAAATGCGTTCTATTTTTTTGGCTTTAGAAACATCATGTGGACCATTCCTTCTACCTGAACCAGGTTTTCTATCAACTGACAAGTTCTCCCGGTACTGTTTAATAACATTGGAAACAGTTTGACGGCAGACCTTTGTATGCTTGGCCAACTTTTTGTAAGACCAAGTTGGGTTTTGTTGAAAATATTTAATAATTTCAGTACGCACTTTTTTCTGGTCACTCATTTTAATCAGATTAACAAAAAAATTAATATAATTGACATTACACATAATAACTGACATGTTTTTCAAAGGTAACTTGATCAAAAAAAAATTCAAATAATACTTGGGTTAAAAAATGTAATGAAAAACGTGTGTTAAGAATTTTTCGATCTCACTCCTTATACCTTTCACCTTCGTGAGGTGGGTATATATAAGTATGTCATTCCGTTTGTAATTTCCTCAATATAATTTTCTACCCTATATATATTCTGGATCCTTATAGAGTCGATTAAGCCATGTTGATATGTCTGTCCTGTCCAAATAAAAAAAAATTTTAAAAACCAAACATTTTTTTTTTAAATTAAAAAACCAAATAATTTTAAAATTTTTAAAATAACAATCCGAAAAAAAAATTTTCCAAAAAATTAAAAAACTACTTTGGAAAAAAAATTTTGTTTATCTAAAAATATTCAAAATTTGTATTTTGAAGTATAATTTGGTGAAGGGTATATAAGATTCGGCACAGCCGAATATAGCTCTCTTACTTGTTTTTATTTTGTATTGTTTGACAATTTATCGTTAAGATATTAGTAAGACAGCTGTATTACAAAAATCAGCGTTCAGTGAGAAATGTTATTCCTGCACTTCGACCAACAAAATGTCGTGTGATATCACACGTTTGGATTTTTTTGGGTTTTGTGATGTCAAAAATCTTCAACGTAAGCCTGCTACGTTTCTAGACTTGGAAGCGTAATTCCCTAGATACCGGAAGCAATGCTGGAAGGATTGATCGAAGTCGTGTCCAACATTTGAATAAAGTTGTCAGATATTGTTTATTTGAGTTGTAATAAATATCCCGACACCCAATTATATTTTAAGTGTTTTATTTAAAATAAAACATTAAATGAATCACCAATATTATGAGAATAATCTCAGGGATATGGACTAGAGGTAAATCCGACTAAATCAGAACTGTTACTTATAATACTGGATAAACTAAATTGAAACCTGAATACACGTCCATTAACATTAAATAGGCAATTGCTCTAAACTGAGAAAACCGTATATTGGTTATACGATTTTGTTATCAAACCAATTCTATTCTACAAGGTAGCGATTTGGATATTACTGTTGAAGAACGATTATGATAGTTGGTGAACTTAGGACTATTCCATCCATGGCAGTGCTTTGTGGTAATCAACAGACATTTTCGCAAAAGTTGTAGCCCAAATGAGAATAAATGACACAAAAGCATAGTCATAACAAAATTTAAGGTGATGCGAATATAGTCCCTCCAAATAGTCCCTCCAAATATTCATCAAAGATAATTTTCTCAAGAAGCTTAGGTTTATTGAAAATGTTTAAAAATCAGTATTTAAATAGGGAATTTTTTTAAGATATCGAAAAAGGTACCATTATTTAAACAATTTTACAACTTTCAATCGATTTCCGGCACGTGTTCTAGTTATCCGATTGCACTTAAATTTTGCATTAGTTAGTTTTAGCTGCTAACGAACAAAATAAGACCCCTCCAAAGCAAATCTATTTTTTAAGGACATGTCTAGTGTACACATTTAAAGCCTGCCACTTCCTTATAAAGACTTTTGTAGAAGTTGCAACAACGAAGAATAAGAGGAGACAACTGATCATATTCTCTGCCATTATTGGCAACATGGATAATTCAGACGAATATTTGGTCAACAAATACTTATTAACGAGACATTTCTTTATGAGAGTAATTATTTATCTTCATTACCTTCAGTGTCCACCTAACCTGTGGGACACTGAAGGTAGACTAGTTCGAGGAATGGAAACAGGACCCATGTGTGGCCCCAACTGAGGTATGGTTCGAGCGGAGCAGTTTCATACGAATGCATTAACTTATAATACCTTTTGAAATTGTGACACAGTGTAGGGTACAACTACAAAACGTTCAGCTCAAAACATTGAAATCGTACTAAGATTGTCTTAAATTATGGTCGAAAAACGTCAAGATGAATACAATATTTATAAGAAAAAACAAGTAAGAGTGCTATATTCGGCTGTGCCGAATCTTATATACCCTTCACCAAATTATACTTAAAAATTTTAAATATTTTTAGGTAAACAAAATTTAATTTTGTTTTTTGAATTTTTTGGAAAAAAAAATTTTCGATTGTTATTTTAATTTTTTTTTTTAAATTTTAAAAATTTTTTTTTTTAAATTTTAAAATTTTTTTTTTTCAAATTTTCAAATTTTTTTTTTGTTTTTTCAATTTTTTTTTTTTAAAAATTCGGGTTCAAAATTTTTTTTCCCGATTTTGACCCATTGTAGGTCCAACTTACTATGGTCTTATATACGTCGTTGCAAATGTCTTTGAAATATCTATCATTAGATATCCATATTGTCTATATTAATGTCTTAGTAATCCAGATATAGGTAAAAAAATAGGTCAAAAATCGAGGTTGTCTTGGTTTTTTCCTCATATCTCAGCCATTTGTGGACCGATTTTGCTGATTTTAAATAGCAAAATTCTCGAAAGCATGTCTGACAGAATTATTGAAGATTTGGATCCCGAAGATATCTGGGGTCTTCAGAAAACTGATTTCAACAGACAGACAGACAGACAGACAGACAGACAGACAGACAGACAGACAGACAGACAGACAGACAGACGGACATGGCTTAATCGACTCCGCTATCTATAAGGATCCAGAATATATATACTTTATAGGGTCGGAAATGAAAAATGTAGAAATTACAAACGGAATGACAAACTTATATATACCCTTCTCACGAAGGTGAAGGGTATAATAAGAAACAAAAAAAAGAAAACCAGAAAATAAAACAGGCAATCATGATCGATACAAAAAATTACCTAAAGCCGCACCTTAAAAACTCAAGCTAACAAAAAAAAACACAAGCATACATATAGCAGAGAAACAACAACTACGGCAACAGCATCGACAACAACAAGGGGCAACATGAAAAGCAATCCCATTAGAGTGGCACTAGTATCTTCTAATCAAGTCTGTCTGTATTTTAGTCCACACTTTGTAGTAAGCAGTGGTGCCATAGTTGGAGACTTTTCCTCTTCATTTAGGCGAGTTTTTTTTGTATATAGAAATTAATCTAGTGGGTTAAAATTTGTTAGATAAATATTTAGTCATGGGTTGATTTATACCAATATCAAAATTTGCATAACCTCACAAACATATACTTGTTTACTGTAACCATATATATGGTTGATACAATCATGTGAATCGGAAATTACCCATATTATGGTTACCATAATCATGTAAATAGTTACTGTGACTATATTATTGTTAAAAAACTTATAATATTGAAATGGTTACAGTGAACATGCACAACTATATTTTTTCTCTGCGTGTAGTGATCTGAAATCGTTCTTATCCAGATTATAACTTCAGAGCTATTGTTCATTGGCTAAAATGTTAATTCACATCACTTTCAATAAACTATTATATAATTTTGGGTTATAAAATAAGTTTCGAAACAAAAATTATATTTAAGCAGGTACGTAATCAGAGGCATTACGAAAGGGTCTTCAAATAACATTGATTAATTCAAATAATGGTTATAAATCGTAAGATAATATAAGTCAGATTTATTTGGTTATGAAATAAAAATATAAAGATTTTTATAAAAAAAGACCTTAAGCTTAAATTAATAACATTTTAAAGTTGATTGATTTTCGGAACAGGCCTTATATGGGGGCTATGACTAATTATGGACCGATCGCCATGAAATTAGGTCGTGTGTTATTAGTTGAATTTTATGTGTATACTAGGGTATTCAATTAATCGGGTTTCTGGTTTAATCGGTTAACCGAGCAAATAATTAATCGGGGTTTAGATTTATTCGGTTAATAATCGGTTAATTTAAAATTATTCGATTAACCGAATAATTTCTATTTTATGTTTAAATTGAAAATATAACCACGAATTTTGTGTAGAAAAACATAAAAACAAACAAAACATAACAATTCAACCAAAAAATAATAGCAAATATGTTATTTGAGATCTTTAGATTGTTAAAAAAATTTTTAATTTCAACATTAAACTAAAACTATTGCAATTTGGTACACTTGCATTTTTTGTTGTGTATGCTAATATAAATAATAAATAAATGTTTATAAAATAAAGCTTTTTTCTACACAAAATTCTTCCAACATTCTTCTAACTATTATCGCCTTGATAAATTTTATTTTTATTGCTAAACATTACAAAAGGCGCATCAATAAATGTAGAAACTATATACTTTTTACAAGAAATGGTAAAAAGTTGAAAAAGTCGAAAATAGTCTAAAAAAGTCGAAGATAGTCTAAAAAAGTCGATTTAACTAAAAAGTCTAAAGTTCGAAAAGTCGACTTTTTAAAAAACGGAAAAAGTCGAAAAGTCGACTTTTTGTTTCAGCTATAGAACCCATTTCAATACCTCAGTTTTTTCTAAGCATATCAAATTTATCGTTATACCATTGGTGTCCTTTTTGGATTGTTTTAGATATTAAATATTTTTTCGCAACTAGTTTTGTTAAGTTCCGATAAAAGACTCGTTTCAAAAAAAGTCTGTATATGTAAATGCAAAAGTTTCAAATACATGTAATTTAAATATGTTAGTTGTTATTCTCACTAAACAGTTTTCTTATATGTTCGAAAAAATATATAGGCCCTAATTTTGTAAATAACGTCACCAAAGTGATATTTATACGATTCGATTAATCGATTGAATACTCTAGTGTATACCAACATTTTTAAGAGATTTATGCTCGTTAAAGTGATTATCGGAAGCAGGCATTATATGGGAGCTATGACTAATTATGGACTGATCATCATAAAATTAGGTGACATGAATTTCGCATATATAGAACCTATTTGGAGTGTATATACCTATATAAGCCCAATTCCGGGAGGACATTTGTATGGGGGCTACTTGAAATAGTGTACCGATTTCAACAAGTTTCAATAGGCTTTGTCCTTATATGTATGTGCCAAATTTTATCGCAATATCTTAAAAATTGCGACCTGTACTTTGCGGACAAGGTTTACACGGACAGCCAGTCAGACGGAAGGCTGAAAATTACAAGGAATTAGTTATAGCCTTTTTATTTAGTACTTATAATATTGGATGTAAAAGTACACCATCCTAACATTCATTTAGACATGCTTCTTGAAAGTCTTGGATCGTATAGCGAAGAATAAGGAGTACGTTTCAATCAAGATTTAAAAGTGATTTAAGATACATATATACCAAGGTCACTGGGTACCTGAACATATGATGGCAGATTACTGTTGTAGTATCAGATTACTGTTGGAGTGTCCTAAAGACCTCCATCGTAGAAAATAAACTTCTAAACTGTCAAATAAATATAAAATATTTTAAAATCGTTTATTTTTACCCCTGTAATTTTTCGCAAACTACACGTAGCATTGAAAAAATAAGTAGGGTATCGAATTTATTTAAAATCACTTTTAGTTTTGACGACACCTAAATCATTGTATACCTGTTATAATTAAATGCTTGACACTGTATTCATAGCTGAAATTACACATGTTTGAATTGAATTTGAATTCCAGCAAAACGCTTTTAGGAATAAACAATATTTTTGCTTTATATTATTCTACTTCATTTCCAAATTATAAATATAAGCATATTATTTCATTTCTTTTGTTTAATAAATTATTAAACAGACAAATGTTTTATCAGAGGTTAAAAAATAAATAATATGTTGCTACTTATATGCAAAGACTAAGATCAAGCAAACTAGATTTGGAATATCTCAAAAGATTGTTTTTTTAATTGGATTTAAATTACAGTCTCAAATAAATTAAATGATTCATTAATATTTTCCTCCTATATTACCTCAAAAACAACATTACCTATTTAACAACAATTACCATTATTCTATAAATAGTTTTAATATATTTTCAAAATAATTCCAATTATTGAAATCTACCGAAGTTAAAATGTTTAATACCCCTTTCCAACTCATTTAAGATATTTGTGCATTTTAATATTTTAAGTCATGCCGAAATTTCCGTTACTGAAATGACAGCAAATACCGTTACCACTGTAATGTCATTACCGAAAAAGCTAAAATACCGTTACCGAAATAGTTAAAATAAGAGTTACGCTTTAACAGTTTAAAATGGATAGTCAAAATAAAATATTCAAAACTGAAACCTAATACATATTGTATTTTAAAAGTTGAACATATAGTACACTAATTTTACTGATTTTAATCCTTCATTGTATGTACATGTATACCTTGCACAAAATTTATTTGTTGCTCGTACGTACGTATGAGTTCTGTTGTTTGCTGAGTTGAACTAAGTTGGGTTAAGTTTTTTTTTATATTTTGTGTTCCATATTTATACGGGATCTTATCAAAGGAGTAAAATGTTTAATTGTCTGTTCAATGTATTTTCTTCTTTTTGTTCTTCTTCCCCAACGTACACTGTTCAGTTGTAATGTACTCGCAGAGAAAAAATGGTTATGGTAAACATAATCTAAGAACAAAATATTATGTTTAGATTTATGATTGTAGTCAAAACATATTATGATCACTATTAGTATTATAAAATATAATCTTATGATCAAATATAGTCTTAATATTACAACATACTATATTTCTATTAATCATAATGTGAACTTATAACATCACATTATATTTATTATATTATCATAACACTGTCATTCATGATCACAATAAGTTCTGAAATAATCATAATATGACCCAAAGTAACCATATTATGGTTTAAGGTAAACATATTATGAACCACTGTAATCATATTATGATACTTAGAAATAGTATTTTGGTTTTAAGTAAGATTACTACACATAAGTGTATACAAACTTAACATTTAATGGTTATTTGTAAGTCTAAGACCCAGTTTTTGACTTCGTATTTAAATATGAATTATATTTAAGTTCTATTTGCTACCATACTTTTATCTTATTTAAATAAGACAAATTATGTAGCACTGAAAAACTCAAACTGTATTTAAATATAACTTAATTTTAAGTAAAAATTAACTAAATACGTATTTAAATAAGAAGTCAAAAACTGGGAATAAATGATTGTAAATAATATAATACGTTTGCGTAGTTATCATTATATACACAAATTCATAATTTCGATGAACATACAAATGTTTACACTAACTAAAATATTGCTGCAAATGAATTAAAACAACAATTATTTGTATACGACAATAATATATTGTTACAGGTAAGCCTCCATTTATGCAGTACTTTATTTACCCGAATTCGATATAACGCGAACTCAAATTAGCAACCATTTTTTCAAATACGCGACTTTTTTTACACGATTTTTATATAATGCGGCAACAAACAACAGGAAATGAAAAAACACAAGCGAATAACAGATTTCTTTTTTGAAAACTTCGTTAATTTTTATGAATTTTATGTTATGTTTTGATCTCTTTTATGTATTAGAATATTTTGTTTTTTTAATTGAAATTTTTTCCTTAATTTTCGATAAGAAATTATTTTTTTGTTGAGTTTTTTTACTTTACTTTTGTTTTAAGTAAGTTTTTATAAGTACAAATAAAATAAGTTTACTTAAAGTATATATCGTCGCCTTAAATGCGAACGAATGTAACTTCATGGCAATTCATTGGCAATTGTTCAATCAATCAAAAACTCGATTTTAAATTTTTGTGTAGTTACATCTGCTTTCATTTAAGGTGACGATATGTATGTACATTTGTGTTTTCTACTTAACGCAATTTTTAGGTCCCAATTTATTTTTTGTTATGTGACTGATGTATTGTTTTACGCGAAATAAAAAATTATTACCCCCACAAAAGCATTTCGTTCTAAATTAGATCCTCGTTTTACGCGAATTTGATTTACACGCTATTTTTTTGGGCCCAACAAACCGCGTAAATGAAGGCCTACCTGTACAATGATTATAGTATAGTTGTCGTAACCATGCCGAACCATGTTTTTCTCTGCGTGTATTTGCATTCATGTTTTTTTTTCTGGAAGCTTAAGATTTTGTTTTGTAAATTTAAGGTAATTACTTGTGTTTAATGTAGCATAATAAAAGCAACAAATGGGTATAATGATGATGGTACTCGCATTTTTCGACAAGTTTATATGTAATTTAATTCATATCTACATTAGGGTGGCCCTAAAAAAATGTTGTGAATGTTCCCAACTAAAATAAAAGTTAAATTCATTCTAAGATACCATTTCTCAAAATTTTTGTCTTGAGTTTAGTATTTGGTGAGCTGGTCCATATTGGTACCATGTGAAAGGCCATTGAAAGACGAGTTTAATGCCGTGTCTGAAATGATCTTGTAAGTAATATTCTAACCTTTGTAATTTTTTGCAAAAATTTAAAGTTGTTTAAATTTTTGCATTTAATTACTTTAAATAATTAGTTGAAATTAACAGATTATAATCATCATATAATTTCATCGAAATTTGTTATTCTGTTTTTCGAAATTTAATCCAGATCAAATTTGATTTGTATTATATAGTAACACTAGTTTTTCATTTATCGCATAAAATAAACCACATCATTAAAAATGTTAATAACAAGAAACAACATCTTAAAGTAAAATGTTTGCTGAATAATCTAACAAAATTATAAAGTTTTATATACTAATGGAAAGTTTATGAAATTGCAATTATTTGAATATTCATAGTAAGGGTCCTCATGTAAACGCTTAAAAGCCTCGCAAACTGTGCAATCTGTGCATTTTTACACTCTCGCAAATGAAATGTCAAAAAATGTATGGAAATTCGTTTGCACAACCCCAAAAATTTGCGCGACAATTTAGACTCGCAAACTTGAATTTATTGTGCATTTGATGAATCAGCTGCTTTTGTTTACTTTTATTTATAAGAAATAATAATCAAATAAAATATAAAAATTTTGTGCATGTGAAAATTGTGTAACTTTGGAACAGAATGATTGTATTAAATGACATTGTGTATGAAAACATTAACCAACAGCTAGAACATAAACAAAGTCCTCCAAACTATGTATACCACCGTTTGTTCCAAAGATTTAACTTTCATTCAACATTTTAAAATTAAAATTTATACAATTTGAAAAAAATTATTAAAGCTTTTGTTGAATTTACGTATTTTTATTTGACAAATATAAATTTTCTGTATAAACTTGCACAAAATTGAAAAGGTGGGTTCATGAAACATGTCGCGCAAATTTGCCCATTTGCACAAATGGGAAACTTAAGCGTTTAAATGAGTACCCTTAGTGTAATCGAAGAAAATATTGCGCTTATTTGAATAAGTAAATTGCGCTTATTTGAATATTCACAGTGTAATCGAAGAAAATAGGTTTTGAAAAAAAACGAAAAAAACTTTCAGTGAATTTATATGATGTTTCCTTTGAGAGAAATATGAAAAAAAATCATAAAAACCTTAAAAGGAACTTTTCTCTCCTTTGATTGAGCTAAACAAATACTCGCCAGGGCAAACATTTTGAGAAATGATCTCCTTAAAGAAACTATACTTTAATTATAGTTGGAAACATCGACACCTTATTTTTCCTTCTTACAAACGGAGCCATCCTAATGTACATACTTATGTATATGATAAGCAACAAAAGGTCATGTCAAGAACAAAGTTAAATGGTATACATCCATATACATGCTGACATTGATAAATATACATAAATTCATACTTACACCTAGGATTATAATAATAGGTGCACTATATTTATGTTGTCTGAATATAACATCGTGCAAATGTCCGCCGCTATATATTACATCGCAATGTGGAGCGTATCCCAAATGTCCAGTTTTCCATTACTCTGGCGCATAAACTGAGCTTTGAGAGCCCCTGTGGTTTGTGGCATATTCGCATATACTTAATAAAACCCCACAAGATAAAGTCTAAAGGGGTCAAAGTGCACGATCTCGTTGGCCAGTTCACTTCACCACTACGTGAGAAGACCATGCGCTAATTTGGTATCGGTATCCTGAAATGGGCCACACCGTAAAATGGCCGAAGTGCGAAACGTTGCGTTTTGATAAAACAATTTATTCAATTGCACATGTTGTTGAACGCTTTATCCGTCCATGGTTATTTGCAAAACAAACTGAATAAATGACACCAAATTCGAAAGAAGTAGCATTAACAATATGGCCGTTATAAACAGTCAAAGATCGGAAGTCCCTACTGGAAGACCCTTTACATTGTAACCTGTATTATAAAAGTATGTTATGAATAAATCTGAGACCTGTTATATACAACCTGAATGCTATCAATTGATCTTCTCCAATGACAACACCATATTATAGGATCAGGTCTCTTCATCACTAGTTTTGTAACAGTTCTCTTCTCTCTAAACTTTTTTTTATATCTTTTTTTCTTTATTGAATCTTTTTTTTGAGAAATTTACAATAAATATAAATATCTTAACCTAAACTAAAAGTAAAGTTGTTATTGCCGCAGCAATGTCCAGCGCTCGTATTATGGGGACATTGAGATCCCTATGGATATTACTATTGCGAATGTACCATGGGGCACCTGTTATTGTCCTTAACAGTGCTTAACAGTGCAATTTTTCAACGTTAGATGAGGAGGCTGTTCCCCATAGCTGAATGCCGTATAGCCATATCTGTTTTATAATTGTTTTGTACAACAGCACTTTATATTCCAAGTCTAGAGCAGGCTGTGGGCCAATTATCCAATACAATTGAACTGACTTTAATATTATTTGTGTACCCTTGCCTTCAATATGGAGGGACCATGTTAAACGGCGATCAATATGGATACCGAATTTGGAATTTTGATATTATTTATCTGTATGGAAGGGCAACTTTCTCGTCTTAGAGTAAATGTAACATGAATACATTTTGTTGCATTGACCATTTCCATTTGTCCAGCCATTTTTCCAAATCTCCGATGTGAGACTGGAGTTGTTCAGAAGCTATTGCGGGGTTTTCATGTGTACTTAAAAAAGCGCTATCGTCCGCAAATGTAGATGTGTGAGTCAGTGCGCTCGTAGGCATATCTGCAGTATATAAAATATATAGGAACGGCTAAAGAATACTTCCCTGTGGTACATCAGCGGATATTTTTCGACGTGTCGAGATCACATCCTTTGATCTGATTTGGAAAGATCTTTCTTGTATTTAATTTTTAAGCAGTTTATGTACATTATCAGGTAGTAATCTAGTAATTTTGTGTATTAGTCCATCGTGTCAGACTTTATCGAAGGCTTGAGATATGTCAATAAATGATTCGGAGCAATACTGCTTTCTTGCAAAGGTTTTCCGAATAAGTGTAGTTATCCGATGTAACTGTTCGATAGTACTATGTTTCCCAAACCAAATTGATAATTCTCTCAAGTAACAACTTTTCAAAAAGTTTTGAGAATATTGACAACAGGCTAATGGGACGGTATGATGTCACTTGAGTGACTTCTTTTCCCGGTTTTGGTATCATAACTATATCAGATATTTTCCATGAAGATGGGAAATATCCAATACTTAGTATTTAGTTAAATACGAACTAAATAATTCTCAGTGCTGAGTTGGGCAGATTACTTATCATCGTGATAGTAATTTTATCTAGTTTGGGCTGTCACCACATTATTTATGACATTATCTCTAATAGATGAATTTGTATCATTTGGGGTAAATACATTCTCCAAGTGATTGGCAAATGCTTCGATTTTTTCTGAAGTATTTTTTGCCCATTCTCCGTTCTAGGGCATTGCATCTTTTTCACAGCTTTCCAGAGACTATATTCTGTTTTTTTAGTAGGGTCTGAGTTTTTAAGATAATTTCTCAGGTTAGATTCCTTATTAATCTTTAAGGCGACGTGAAGTCTTCTTTGGCACTGATTAAGTTTAGCCATTACGTTCGGAGATCGCGATTGTTGCCATTGACGCCTGAGTGTTCTCTTTTCTTTGAAGAAACTCAATGTTTTTAGGACATTTTGAATGTCTATATTTTGGGTGACTAGGGTCGTGGACACTTTAACGGCGCACAGTGGTATGAGAATAAAAAAAGAGGGAAATAAATCTGTAACTTCTAAACTCTTACGCCGATTTGAATGAAATTTCACATGCGCAAAGAGGAAAAAATATTCATTAATAAAAATTTTATTTCAATTTTGTCTACTTTTCAAAAATGTATATAACTTTTGACAATTAAAAAATTCATGGAATACTTTTTTGAAAAATATGACAAAAAATTTTTTTTATTGAATTTTGCATAGATAAAAATTTTTCAAATTGAAATAAAATTTTTATTTATGAATATTTTTTAATGAAATTTCACAGTTATGTAGATTTTTCTATTTTTAAATCGGAACACAAACGAAGAAATAGTATCATTTTAAAAATTGAACATACCCGAGGTGTCCTACTTTGGGAACCCCTGATCCCGCTCCTGGTGGGGTGATGAGGTCCAAATTCAAAACTTAAACTCGACTATACTTCTTCTTTGCGCATGTAAAATTTCATTCAAATCGGCGTAAGGGTTTAGAAGTTACAGATTTATTTCCCTCTTTTTTTATTCTCATACCACTGTGCGGCGTTTGTTAAAATGTCTGTAAATATATCGACAGTGGATTGTATTTCATATTCATTTCAATGAGATGTTCTGTGGCAAGTGTGAGCTAACATACATTTTATACTTTAACCTGTTCTTTTTCTTGTTAGAGAAACAAGAGTAATAGTTTTCCAATTTACTTGAAACTTCTAATAACGTTAAAACTGTAGGCGGGAGGTCCAGCGAAGGTATCACTGAAATAAATTCTCGTTTTATATTCTTGATTACAGCGAAGTCAAGTAGATCAGGAATCTTATTGAGGTCTGTAGGCCAATAAGTAGGTTGGCCACTAGATATGGCATCTAGTCTGTTAGACGATATTACTTCTAACAGTCCAGCCCCAAAATGTATGTTTTGCATTGTAATCACCAGCTGCTATAAATCTTGGGCCTAGAGTCCTAAAATATTCGAGAAACTGCTCACGATTAATATTATACCTAGGAGGACAATATATTGAAGATATTGTAACTCTACCATCAGGTATATTTATAGAGGATCTGTATGAGCATGCTTTGATTCTACATCAATTGTTGAAACATATTGAAACATATTTTGCATATTCGCCATGAAACTGTTCATGGTTTGAATTAAATTCTCAATAGAGTTTTGAGAGTTAGTGTATTTTAATGCATGTGCATATGAAAATAATGGGGCATTATTTCCATTGCTTCTTTTCATTTGGGTAACTGATTCTCATTAGTCGTATTGGTATACAATTTCTTTTGATAATTATCATTTATGATACCTCTATATTGAGCAATAGAAGCACCATTGTTTGTTTTCATTTGGGTATCTGAACCCTCTTTTGTCATATGGGCATACGATTTATTTTGATTATTTTTTTTATGACACTTCTATATTGAGCACTAGAAGCATCAGGTAGGCTTGGAAAGTTAGAAGCCCTATATTTAGAATATAAAGGTCTTCTTACCTTCGTTGATTCCTGAATGCGTAGGAATACTGGGCATCCCGGTAGTTTGCAGTGTGATTTTGACCACAGTTACTACATTTTCTAATGTTATCTGTTTTTGAGAGGAGACATTCTTCACTTTTATGAATATCTCCACATCTTACACAAACAGAAGGTAATTTGCAGAATGTTCGGGTGTGTCCGAACTCTTGGCAATTAAGGCACTGAGGTGGACCTTTGCGCTTAATTGGTTCTTCTACAATTATTTTACGATTAAGAAGATATCTTAAACCGTATATCGGATGAGTGTCACCCTTTTGCTTCTGTAAAATGAGTTTAATCTTATAAGTACTTGCGTTTGCATAAAAGATTTTTCCTCACAATTATAAATATCGCAAAATGGAGCATTTTTAAGAATTTAAAGATGATCTTATTTAAATGTTATTGTAGTTTGTGTGAATACTTATTTACTCTAGTTGCATTTTTGCATTTTAAAAACTGATTGATGCTAAATGTTTGTGATATCTTAAGACAACAATAGCCAATACAAATATTATTGTTTTTTCTGCAAATAAGTTTTGTAAATAAGTATATACATATTTATTTATTTATATCTGCATGCAGTCTTATATTTATGATGAAAATTACATTTCGTTCTTGTGAGACTCGTTTTAAGAGTTTTGGTTTGTTAACGTTTTGTTTACGATTAGTTGTAATGTTGCAGTTGCAAGTACAATTTTATCTAAAAAGTACTTGTTTTATATCTAAACTCAATTTACAATAATATTTATTGAAACCTGTTTCAATTTAATACCATAAAAAAGTATAAAACCTTATAAGCCAGAAAGAAGTAAACATGTACAATTGTTCTTTCTATTGGAACTGATCGAATTTGGCAAGTACTGTATAATAACAATAAGAATTAACAAATATAGATATGTATTCAAAGCGGTTTTAATTAAAAGTATAACATTTTTTAAACTTAAGAAAATTTGTCACAAATATGCCCCTAATTGACCTCTAAATTTGATGGAGATTGACATTTAGTGATTTATATAGATAGGAGCCTGTATCTATAACATATCTCGCCAGGTAAATGTTTCAAAACTAAGGCAAAACAAACTATACCTGTCATCTAATGGTACGGTAAAGGGTGCCCCTAAAAAACAATTTTTTTGTTAAACTTTTGTGTTTATTTTTTCTTTTTTTTGGCTTACTCACCAAAGTGTTTGGCTTCAGTTTGGTAAACAACATTGGAACCAGTTTTTCCGGAACATCATTTTATTTACAATATAATGCCTCATTTAAGCTTCACATCTCTTGTAATTTAAGTTCTTATATCGTGAACAGTGTAACACTATTACATTGAAAATAAGTGAAACAAATATGATTACATTCATTCCTAAAGGAAGGGAATCGACACAGAACTAGTTATTTGATTAGTTACTGGAGTTAAGGAATCGATTCTAGTTTTAAAACTTTATGTCATTACATTGTCTCTTTAACATGACGTTGGCCTAGGAGGCAGTAAATTGAAAGTTTTTGGACACTCTATGACAGGTTACGAAAGTAACTAACTCAAACAAAAAGTTCTGTTCAAAATTGGATAAAATTAATTGATAATATTTTTTCAACCGATTGTTTATTAAATTCATTGACATCATTGCTATAAAGTGATATCGTTAGCGTAGTGTGCAATGGTGTTATTTTCCTTTTAATACATTTGACAGGAAAGACAAATAACTTTCTAAAATATTTGACTAAAATTAAACTAATTACAAATAATGACTAATATAACTCATTGATCAGTTATCAGTAAAAAGTTTTTGTTCAATCATTTTGACCAAAATCTATTAATTATGCGATTGCTGTAATTTCTATAACATATACAATATATATTTACTTATAACTTCTAGAACCGACTTAGGTGCTTCCACCTTCGACCAATCGACAAAAAATAGAGTTTTAAATGTTTCTTTTTTTTCATTTTGTCTAAAGTTGAACATTTCGGAAATTTTTGTGAAAAATTAGCTATGTTCAGGATTAAATAACTTTAAAATGCGTCTTTACATCTATCCTATATATAAAAATTATTGTATGTTTTATATTGTTTGCTTGTTTGTATCTTAGAAGTCTAAACCACTGGACTAGTCCTTTTGAATTGTTTACTGTGTTCCTCTATATCTGGATTAGACTACCTTTTATTTTCAAGCGGGCATGGCACCTCCCATACAAAGTAAATTGTTACTATGAAATATCTGAGAACTATAATTGTGAATGGCGCAAAACTGAAAATTGCCACGATTGGATAAATGGTCGTGGCACCACCCATACAAAGTAAATATCTAACAATGGTCGTGTTCCATACACACTGGGACCCTCCCATCCAAAGTACATAGTTTCAATATCTGGATAACTAAAGATTCTTCAAACTTTATCTAAAGCATTTATTTTTTACTAATTTGGTTATTAATAATGGAATCACACTACTAAATATTATCAAATATCTGCTGAACTGTATTAAAGAAATCCGTAAAACTTGGAAGGATTTATTTCGTTACCATGGTACGTAGTTGGTTGATAATGTGAGGGATTGGATAAGTTATTCTCGAATATTTGGAGAACAATAATTGGGTAAGTATCAAAGATTAGTACGGATATATTCCATACCACTGTACCAAGTTTGGGTAAAAATGGGTGAGATTGGAACAGTGAACCTCCATTGCAAATTTGAATTTCGAGATGGTAGGGGTCAGTGATTGGCGTATATGTAAGTTTTATATGTCGGTAAAAAAAAATTATATAGTCCAGGCGTTTCACTGGATTTAGTCACAAAATTCAAGTTAACTGTTTCATGAAAAACAATTTATTTTTTCCAGATGAAGTCAGATTCTCATCCGACACATACCCCGAAGAAGAAGGCGCACCATTAAGGAAGAAAATAAAGATAGCAATGAAACGAATGGGGTCTGGTTCATTTAATTGAATATTTGTGTTTAATTCTTTCATATTTTTTTTTGGATAATTACAAATTGTGATTCCAATGGATTCAAAAGTTATAGTAGTTTTTCTATAACAACTAATTTGAACTTAGTCTTACGAAATTTTCTATGAAATGTAGTCTAGTCAAATAATGGTTTCAATGCGGAATGAAAATTGGCATAGGTCTTACTGTTCTAAATATGTTGATAAAAGCTACGATAAATCGAGTTTACGTTACGCGAAATATTTCATTTTAATTCACAAAATTGATTTTTTGGATAAATCTTGTTTGTTTTGAATAATACGCGTTTAGAAGTTATTTTACAATTTACATAAAAAAATTTTCTACATTTTGGTTAAAGATAATTTTTGCATATCATCAATCATTTTCGAGCTATAACCAATTTTTTTCTTTTGCAATTTATTTTTCTAACCCAAATATATTGGAAAAAAACTTCAGTAAAACCGAAAAACAGGATTTTTAAACATTTATCTAAATCTCAACCATTTATGGCTCGATTTTGCTGATTTTTAATACCAACATTCTTATTACTACATGGGTTATCTGGGTGATTCAACTAAATCAAGGACAGACGGACATCCCTAATCGACTCCGGAATACAAAGGATCCAGAATATTGGTTAGCAAATTAATATTGAAAAAATTACAAACAAATTCATGGTGAAGGGTATAGATGTTGAGAATGAACGAATATTTGTACGATACACTGTATTTCTCCTGCACTTTATTTTGCATACTTGTTATGCTACTCTATATATTACTCTGTATTTGCAACTCTGTATATCTTTGAACTAACGACTTTATATTGTAAGATCGTTTGCAGTTTAATAAATGTATTTAAACCAACAATAGAAATTAAATTTATTCTATAAAATATGAAATGTTATTTTTTTTTTAGAAATCTTTTCTAATAAATTGTAGACTTGTTACACTGTGCAGTTGTTGTTTTGTTTTCGCGTTGACCCATGATTGTTGTCTTCTTTATTTTTATAATTTTTTGCTGGCCTGCTTACAATGTTTGTATTGTTTTGATTATTGTTTTTCAGTTTTTTTCTCCGCTGTCTGTAAACGATGCTTTGGTAAAAAATATGGTTTTAAGTATAGCTTAAATTGGCTTATAAAACCATAAAAATAAAAAAACAACTTGAATTGTTATGCACCCAACGTTGCAGTGCAATTTTTTATGTTTTGTTTTCATGATATTGTCTTTGCAATATTTTTTTAATGGTGTTGTTTGTGGATTGACTATTTTTTTATAATCTCGCTGAGACATAATTGCACTATGGACCAGATGGACTACAAGAGTATTACAATTGGTTCATAATAAAAAAAAGTTTTTAAAAAAGCTTTTCTTTTTGTTTTTTTATAATATTTTATTTTGTTCATTTTAGAGTTTCTTGAATATTACGAATTTAAATTCGAAAAGCTTATATTCTGATACTACATATGTATATTAAAAACACTTTAAAATTATTTTTTTTATTTTGATTTAATAATTTCTTAATATGAGTTTTATAAGCAAATCGTTCATGACGATAAATCGGCGAATCTAGCAGCAATGAGTATGGCCTACCGATATGCGTCACTGACTTTTTTCAGTTCGAAACACAAAAATAAAATGTATAAGCTACTGAATTGAATTTCAACAATTCTTTCTTATATAAATTGGTGTTGGACCCACTATAGTGATGGATGGTATAAAGTTAAAGCCAATGCAAGTTTAAAATACCCTCCCCACTATGGTGGTGTAGGGTATAAACATACAAGGCTCAAAAAGTTCCTCACAGAAACTCTGCTAAAAATTTAGAGGACAAAGACAGATCACGGAAATTGAAGTCAAATTTTATAAATAAATATACCTGCTGCATAATGGATGACGAAACGTATGTTCTGGAACATTTTTCGCAGCTTATTTTTATGTTGCTGATGCTCGAGGGAATGTTGTAGAAAATTTTAGGACACAAAAGCAGAAAATTTGCCCAAAAAGTTCTTGGTATGGCAAGCAATATGCAGTTGCTGCAAAAGAAGCCAAACATTTGTTAAAAGGGGCTCTATAAATTCCAAAATTTACATCAAGGCTTCCAAATGTGTCCACTTATTTTTGCCTGATTTGGCATCCTGTCACTATGGTAAGCAAGGTCTTGAGTGGTACAAAAACAATAATGTGGTATTTATACCAAAAGACATGTTAAGTCATGTTGGGCTCTTGTTAAAACAAAATTGAAGAGAACAAAAAAGGTGTCCAAAAGTATGGTAGATTTTAAACGGAGAAGGACTATATGTTCGAACAAAATGAGAGAAAGCACTAAAAAACCTTAATGGAATGGTTTCCGGAAAAGGTGCATAAATTCACCAATATTGATTAGAACTATAAAAATAATAGTTTTGTAAATTGTAATAATAATTTCAATTAAATAAAAAAAAACTAAACTGTAGGTTTGGTGGTTTGTTATACCCTACACCACCATAGTGGGGAGGGCATTATGCGTTTGTGCAGATGTGTGTAACGCCCAAAAATATTGGTCTAACACCCACCTTAAAGTATACCTAACGAAAATGATGCTGAGTCGATTAAACGATGTCCATCCGTCCGTCTAGCTGGTTGGCTGGCTGTCCATGTAAACCTTGTGCGCAGAGTACAGGTTCAATTATGAAGATATTTCGATAAAATTTGGTACATATAATTTTTTCGGCCCAAGGACGAAGCCTATTGAAACTGGCTGAAATCGGTCCATTATTTCACCTAGCCCCCATACAAATGTCCTCTCGAAATTGGACTTTATCGGTTATAAATGTTTAATTTATATATGTATCTACACAAATTTCGCTCCAAATAAGTTTTATATATACAAAATTCATGTCACCAAATTTTGTTACGATCGGTGCATAATTAGTAATAGCTCCCATATAGACCCGCTTCCGAAAATCACTTTAACGTGCTTAAATCACTTAAAAATGTTGGTATATACACAAAATTCAACATAAATAACTTTCATATAGACATAAATCACACGACCTAATTTTATGGTGATCGGTCCATAATTGGCCATAGCCCCCATATAAGGACCTCTTCCGAAAATCACTCACGAATAAAAATTATTGATATTTTAAAAGAAAAATATTTTTACTCACTTGGTGTAGGGTATTATATGGTCGGGCTTGACCGACCATACTTTCTTACTTGTTTTTTATTAACATTTATGTATGTTTAGATTTTTTCGTAATCGTCATTGTACGATAATGAAGTGGAATTGCCTAGAGCTAAAAAAATGTAATTAATGAATACTTCCTATCCAAATTTGCTATCGAAGGTAAAATAATAGAGATATTAGTGAATTTTAGTTAAAGTTTAACTATATTTTTTCACGCTAAATTTGGGGTATTTTAAAATAAAATTCTTAATAAATTCGTAGTTAACCCTAGGCTCTCTTTTGTTTTGTCTTATTTCTGACATTCTTGTTGAATTATCCTTTTTGGTGTATTCAGGGACTTATAGTAAAATTTCACGAGTAATATTTTTGCGGAACATTTTAACCCCTTAAATGCCTGTTTTAATGGTGTTGTTTGCTCTTTTTTAAAAGAAGGACAAAAAAGACCCATGCCTTGGGGATTTAGAGGGTTAACATGTTCTACAAAAATGTTCTTCGTAATATTTTACATAAATTTGCTAAACACAGTTTATAGCTAAAATGTAAGGATCACATGGTTTCTAATGCCGATTAACAATAAGAATGTGCCAGAGTTGGGAAACCCCTTCTCAAATGAAATTCAGATGTAAACTTTCAAAACGCCGATACACGTGTCTTTTATTTTTTGTCTCCTCTATCATAATTTATTGGTCGGGCCTTGTAATTATTTTTTGTGTTGTACAGTGTAATTTGTCATATTTTGGCCATAATTGTACAAGTCAAGTGATATATCCTCTTTTCACAAGTCACAGAACTAGTTCGTTTAAAACAATTGACTCAAATTTCCCGCCTTTAATGTTGGGCTATGAAATATAAGTTCAATTGAATAATACTCTCTCCATCCATTGCATTGGCTATAATAAGAAAACAGAAAAGTCATTTAGATTTAATATAAATTAATAAAACGAAACATACATACATTCATTGCAACAAAAATAGAAGCCTCCATAAATTGTTCATCAACATACCAAAATATTCAATATGAAACAGATGATGCCTTCAATTATGGCCTGAAAAATAAATTCACTTTGGTGCGGGGTGGCTTTGAAAAGGACACATTGCTGACTAAGTATAAACATATCCAGACGTACATATATACTTGTAGGTACGTATATAAAAATGCTTTATAACAAATTTACGTAAAATATTTAATATTTATTTACAAAGTTACAACAAGATGGAAAAAAATAATGGACATTTTTCAAAAAAAATCTTAAGGACAAAATTGAAATTTTTCAAACGTTATTTTTTTGTGGATGATAGACTGAGAATAATGATGGCCTTCGAGTAGTTGATGTGGATGTGAATGTTTGTTTGTACAATATATGTAAGAATATGTAGTGATTATTTTACCTTTCATCAAGGATGTTGATGATGTTACACCAAAATGAAAATAAAACCAAAATAAAAATAAAAAAACACACAAAGTTTTACAATTTATATTAAAGAAACAATACAATTTGTTCTTCATCTTTCTGTTTTGCTTCTAGACACCATCCATCCTGTCTGTACTAGTACTAGCAAACTTTACTTCCTCCCTTAAAGGAATACCATCATATTAGATATTTTTGTTGCAATAAATGTAAAGTTTTGTATTTAATTTCTAAAACGTTTTGGTATTTTTATTAGATTTCTCTTATATTTATTTATATAAATATATTTTGTAAGTGTGGGAGTGAGTGTATTCGTATCTGTGTGAATATCTGTTTATTCAAAAGTAACAAATGGAAGAATTAGTATATAAACGAGGATTGTTAAAAATTTTGTCAAACTTCAACATATTTTTTAGACCTTGAAATGATTAATTTTTATAGTTGAATTGCTTAAACTTTGTACTCTACATTTTAATTAAAAATTTCTAATAATTCTAAATATGTACAGGTTCAATACTTTAAATATTTAAACATGCATTATTTAGTATCTGCTTTGAGCGAACAACCCTCGTTAAAAGTTTTACAAGATGACGATTTATCAAAAGTTATTTTTCTCTTTTTCTTATGTTTCTTCAATGAAAAAAGGAAAAGGGCAGCACAAGGAATTTAATTAAGAAATTTCCATGAAAATAGCAAAAGATAAAGTTGATTTCTTTTTGTTAATTTCATGAACTATTACACGGATAAATAGACAATCTTGGTAACTTGAGGGGGCTTAACAAAATTCATCGCTACATATTGTCAAGAAACTGTTAAAGTTTTCCACTCCAGAGTTAAATATAATAGAGACCAATTAAATGTGGTTGTATAATACAATATATTTAATATATCGAGGGCTCATTTTAAATAAGGGATATTTGCAAACAGAAAATTGTTTGCGAGGGCAATTCAATATTTTCAAATAAATTTAAAAAAAATATTTACCGAAACCAAGTGATAGTTATGTAAATGATAAACAAAATATCAATAATTTGTTTTACATACACAGAGAAAACAGATTCGTGATAGCAACCGAATTTGTGGCCAATCGAATGATTCGGTTGCACATATAGAATTTTTTAGTTCTAACAACAGAAAGTCAGTTGATAAAGAAGAATTTCAGTTGAGGCAACCAAACTTTAGTTACACCTTCCAAAATATTGTAGCCACAACTGTAAAATTCGGTCAATAAGATAGAATCTGTTTTCTCTGTGTATAAAAAGTTAAATACTTCCAAATTTGTAGGTGTTGCTTATAAAAAGAAGAATTTATATGGAACAAACAACAATTTTTTAAATTTTTGATATTTTGTTTTAATTTTCAGTCTTCATTGTCAAAGATCTATTGTAAACATCATATAGTAAGTTCGGGTAATGTGGTATAGCTACTTTTCTCTAAAACTAAGAGCATAGGAGTAACGGTACCAAGCTCAAGAGTTTTATGATCTCAGAAAATTAACATTGGGTCAGTGTACTTCAATTTTGCAGGTCATGGAAATAGTCAGTTGTAAAAAATCAGCGTGATCTTGTGGTAGACTTTTTTTGTGATCTGTTAAAAATTATTTTTTTTTTGACTTCATTAATTTAATTTTAAAGTCAAATGGGAATATCTAGTGTATATGTTTAATTTTATAATAATTTCAATAAACCACGTGGTCGGGTAATGTGGTATAGCTAAAGAATTCCAAACAAATAATATGCCAAAGAAAGGTGAAGTAAGAAAATGGGCAGCGGAAGATTTGAAGAAAGCTATCTGAACTATTAGAAACAACGAGATAGATAATATTTTCGCATCAGTCATTCAATGTCTCCTACGAAGCGAAGAATGTATTGAGGAGCTTCTGGTAAGATTCCAGCTGTCAGCCGCCAACTTTACCCGCATTCATTGAAGATGATTTAAATCAAACGCAACTCAAATTAAAATACTATTCATCAATTGTGTGGTTTAGTATGCAATATCAACAGATGGTATACCAACATTACCCGCCAATTTTTTCATTGGCTTGTTCTCTCTTTTTCCCAAATGACTTTCATGGATGTAAACCTAACACTTAACTCCAAAGTTATTAGGTCGAAAATGTCTTCTCAATTGTATCCAATCACTGGCACAACTGACCAGTGTTGCCAGGAGCTGGCAAAAAAGAAGCTATATTGATGTAAAAAAGGCCAGAAAAAGCTAAACCGCTTTAAAAAAAGCCAAAGCTAAAATATTATAAATTAAGAATTTATTTACTATTTTTAAATAAAAAATTACACATTATGTTCATAAAATTAACAAAAGTAAATAAAATTAAAACGGTACACGGTTAATAATAAATATAAACAGGTATAATAGTTTTATCATAATCGGAAGAATCAGAACTATATAATAAATAATATTTATAATCAAATATTCAATAACGCATTAAACATTTTTTAACTTTACAATTTTCATTGTACTAAAAAGTCGTTCAACATCTGCATTACTTAAAGGAAGTACTAAAAAGTTAAATACTAGATTAACAATGTCAGAAAATGGACATTGTTGGTGTTCGTTTGGGTACACAGTATTTGATTTGGTTGTGGGGGCAGAAAAAACACAAAGTAAACAAGTTTAAATAAAATATAATTCACTTTTATTTAGGGTTTACTTCTTTTGTAGATCTCTACTTCGATACAAAATTTTTATAATTTACAAAGTTAGGCAATGACCGTGAGAAACCAAACATTTACATGAGAGAGAGTACTAAAAATATTAAAATTCCAATTAAGTTCCAATGCAGTTTGCAAGATAAAAATAGAATAATAAACAATATATGTAGATTAGAGTTCGTATGTGACCAGGTAACTTCATTTATTTTTCGGGTATCATAGTTTTTCTGAAGGTTTTTTCGGAAAATTTTCACTCCTTGTGGTGGTTCAACTCACCTAAAGACGTGGATTTTGAGCACATTTTTCTGTAGAGCAAAAATGGTTGAATATATTGCAAATTAGATTTCACCAATGGATTCCGCATCAAAAATTAATACAATTAATGTTTTTTGAATCCTTAAAAATAGTTCCATTAACCCACAACAGGATTTTTGATTTTTTAAACAAGCATGATGAAAAGACATTTTAAGCTTTAAACCATTAAACCATTAAAAAGTTGTAAGGCTTCAAAGTTATTTATTTAATAAGAAAATAAAATTTGGTAAAAAAAAGATCAGAAATGTATGTATTAGTTTGCCTTAGCACAACATTTTTAAAGCCGCATAACTTTTTAACGGGTTGTCATAGAAAGGAAATATTGGTACCGTTTTCATCATGCTTGTTTAAAAAATCAAAAATCCTGTTGTGGGTTAATGGAACTATTTTTAAGGATTCAAAAAACATTAATTGTATTAATTTTTGATGCAGAATCCATTGGTGAAGTCAGATTTGCAATATATTCTACTGTTTTCGCTTTCCAAAAAAATGTGCTCAAAATCCGCGTCTTTAGGTGCGTTGAACCACCACAAGGAGTGAAAATTTTCCAAACAAAAGGACGCCATTATTTTTATTTACGCAGAAACCTTCAGAAAAATGATGATACCCGCAAATAAAATGTTTGAAATTAACTCTAATGTAGATATAATAACCAGTTTTCAATAAATGTTCTAAATATTATTTTCACCTAAACAGTTGGTTCTACATTTGTCCATTTATAGTTTAAACTATTCTGCCCCTGATCCTTAAGCTTCGTAATTTCATTAGCAGTTTAATTTTACACTATCAATATGACAATTATATTTTTTTTGGTTTTACTATTGTAAGTGTATTATCAACGGAAAAAATCGATTTTGCGAAGAGTTTTCATATGGTAATCTTTACCGCAATTGCTCAATTAGATTAATTTGTCATATTATTTTTTCATAATCTTCACTAATTAAACCGTTCTTATTTTTTATCTTTCATTCTTTAAACTTGTATGAAAAATGTGACGAAAAAAGCACCCATCGAGTATCACAAGCCCTCAAAAGTTTCTGGGAATGAATATAATGTGTAATAACAATTTTGTCTTGAAAGAAAATTTGAAAAATTTCAGATATAAAATACTATATTTAATTTTGAAGCACTTGACATTGGCAATTGTTTTTTGGTTTTTAATTAATTTCAAAAAAGGCTATTTTGAATTTAAAAAAAGGCTAAATTTAGCCTCGAAAAGGCTAAAATGGCAACACTGCAACTGACACAACATCACGTCGAAGTATCTGATGAACCCGCAACCAGGCTTAACTTTTGCGCAAAGGGATATTGACGACCGTATCGAAATTGATAGATGAATGGGCTTTGAGTGAGACGGAACTCAGGTGGTTAAATATCATCACTTATGGAATAACCAGAATGCTCTTGACCGCTCTGGCAGAGGATAGGACCAGGACTCAGATTTATTCCAATAAATATTCAATTAAATCCTCTCATATGATACCACATTTGGTTTTAAAATTGAAGGTCCCTTAAAGCAATTTAAGGACTTACATACATATGTATTGAAAAATGTTCAGATCAACTAATTTTTGTTTGATATTCATTTTATTAGAATAAGGGTGGCTCAAATCTTGAAACTTTATTCAGTCGTTAGTTGACTCAATTAACAAATTCGTCTAGCTGTAAACTGTATTTGTTTAAGTACACTTTTAGAGTTAAACATGAACATTCTTCTATGAATGCTTAAATATTTTTATGTTTTTTTCGATAATAACATTATTTATCTATTTGTATGTATTTTTTAACAGTAATAAAATTGCAATCATTTCTTTAACATATTGCCTTGGATATCAATAAAATATCATTGGCATCAGCAATTTTGTGTTAGAAAAGAATTCTTTCATTCCAAGTAAGTGTTAAATTTAAAAACCCATTAAATTAAGATGAACAAAAAACACACACAACACATTTTTTTTTGAAGATATTAAGTTTCTTTTTTCCAATAGACATTGGTTGTTATTGTCTCCAACATGATAAATCAACAGACATATAAATTTTATGAGTTACAACCCCTTTAAGTTAAAAGGGGTGTGTAGAGAATAAAAAAATAGTTGAAAAAATGGAAATAAAATTGTGCGTACCACAGGATTAAATAGCTAAAAAATTCCCCACAAAAAGGACGAAACAGAAACTCAGATTGAACCAAACATTGATGTCTTCAATAATAAAACGATGATAATATTGTAATCCATTAAGTAATAAAAATTGGATTTTCTATAAGATTGGATGGGGATGTGTGAGATTTTGTTGTTTTTATGTCGTTGACAGTTTTGGCAAAGTCATCATCTTCGGAACTAGGATGTTGATTTTAAAACCATAAAAAGCAGCTGCGAGTGAGTGAACTTCTTGGCTAAATGGTGTTAATTTGCACAATTTGATGTTAAATTTTTTATGACCAAAACAGATGTTGATTTTATAGTTTTAATATGTAATCGCATATATGTTGTATGTATATAACAATTATATTTATGAAGAGACATTATAAGTGATGTGCAAGATGTGATGTGTTGGTAACCAGGATGCAATTGTACTTTTGTTGTTATATTTTGGACTTTGGTGGTACTGCATTTTTAACAATTTCTCCAATTATTTTATTTTTCATTCTATTTCAAAAGGTATTTTTTTCGCATTTTTTCTAAAATTGTTTTTTTAGTATATTTATAATATTTGGGTTGGAATCTTCTAGAAACAATTAAGTTTGCAAAAATTTTTAAATTATGTTACTAAGTAAATGTGTTTTAAAAAAATTAGTGCTTAACAAAACGTACAACACTAGTATAAAACGAAAAAAAAAAAATATTAAATTTCAATGTCTAATTTGTTTATACATTAGATCAGGATTAAAAACATTCATTTAAAATATTATCATTAAAAAACGCATAAAAAACATACTTTCTAATTCAGTTTTTAACAAAACATACTTTTTATACCCTACACCACCATTAGAATCACTTTCTGAGTCGATTAAACGATGTCCGTCCGTCCGTCTGGTCGGCTGGCTGGCTGGCTGGCTGTCCATGTAAACCTTGTGCGCAGAGTACAGGTCGCAATTTTGAAGATATTTCGATGAAATTTGGTACATATATTTTCGGCTCAAGGACCAAGTCTATTGAATCTGGCTGAAATCGGTCCATTATTTCACCTAGCCCCCATACAAATGTCCTCCCGAAATTGAACTTTATCGGTCATAAATGTTTAATTTATACAAGTATCTCCACAAATTCCGCTCCAAATAAGTTTTATATACACAAAATTCATGTCACCAAGTTTTGTTACGATCGGTCCATAATTAGTCATAGCTCCCATATAGACCGGCTTCCGAAAATCACTTTAACGTGCATAAATCGTTTAAAAATGTTGGTATACTCACAAAATTCAACATAGTTAACTTTAATATAGACATAAATCACACGACCTAATTTCATGGTGATCGGTCCATAATTGGTCATAGCCCCCATATAAGGCCCACTTCAGAAAATCACTCAAAAATATAAATTATTTAAATTTTTAAAGAAAAATGTTTTTGCTCTTTTACTTAGTGTAGTGTATTTATGGTCGGGCTTGACCGATCATACTTTCTTACTTGTTTGTTTTCACAATTGTGTTTATCGAAATCTACAGAAATTAAAATGTAATAGATGTAATGTCACAGATTTTATTTTTTTTTTGTAAATTTTATTAATATATAAAAGTAAAACATAATTTACCGCTGTCATTAAATTACCGTTATCGAAATAATATAAATTTACCACTAAAAGGTTATTCGGGAACAGTGTTACCACAACCTCAAAATATTTGTAACCAAGTTTGTTTAAAAAAATAACCAAAATGTTAAAAAAATTACCAAAAAAAATTTATTGGAAACGTCATGTTTTTAACTTTTGTATATCACGTAAATAAAAAACTCAAATTTCTATTGCTGCAGTTAGATTTAAATTACCCAAAGAATTAATTTATAATAAAAATGTTTTTTAGGATGTAAAATTTCGGGGTATTATCCAAATATTTCATTACATTTTTAATTAATTTTTCATTTTAATTAAAAACTATGTTCACTTGAATGTGAAGTGTTAAATTTTTATTTTTTTATCGTTTTCGGAATATAACATTTTAGTGAGAATAAAGCTAAAATAGTCAAATTTCAACATTCTTGAAATATCAGACAAATATTCCAAAACATACACCAGAATTATTATACTCAAAAGAAACATATGATTACGTAGACCAGTTTAATGCTAAAAAAAATTTCATATTCTAAGCTGCATTACCCAAAATTTATAAGAAAAATGCCAAAAAAATAGGGTATGTAATGATATTTCGAAAACGCGAGCTGACTGGAAAAAAAACATGTTTAACCTTCGCTTTACCAAAGGTTTTTTATGTTCATGGTTTACCAATACCCACCCGGGTGAGACTACACTTCTATAAATATATGCGACGAACGAAATTTTAAAAAATTTAAAAAACCTTATAAAAAGTTTAAAATGTTTCTATTAAATTCTATAGAACTCTAAAATTTTTTCAGTGAGTACAAATTTCATTTAAATCGAAACAAAATTAAAAAAAATATTAAACCAATAAAAACGATGTGGTCACCCGGGTGGGTATTGATAAAGCGAAGGTTAACATTGTACTGAGGGTTCATCAACTCGTACAAAACGTAGTTGAAATTTCCGTCACCAAAATTTCTTTTCCCCTGTGTAATTAAACCAATATTGTGAACTCATTTACATCCCTAAATCACAAAAATCGTAAATATCTTTTAAAATAATTATTCGTTCTCACCTACAACAAGGATTAACACAAACCGATGTAAAAACTTTTTTTTTGGAGTACACCTTATATTGGTGTATAATATACAAATAACCATATTGAAAAATAAATACACATCTACACATCAGAAAAAAAAATAACCAATTTTGGTTATAAATAACCAAAACGGCAACACTGTTCGGGAATACAAAATTAGTATTTTAGTAAAATTGTTTCACGCTAAATTCCCAATTTTTAATTTGATAAATTCACTGAAATTTATTGTTGGGTGATAAGCTAGTTCCTATGCGCATTTACCTTTTAACCGTTTCGAATCGGAAATCAACATTTGAAATTTCTAATACTCATCTTCTTCAAAGAAACAAAAATATTATTAAATTTAACTTTTCATAGGAATGTTAATTCGTATATTGCTATATTTTAAAATCTTACTGCTAGTTTTCGAGATATTTCAACCTTAAGGTTTTCATCCAAAACTGTGTTTTTAACAATTTTATCTCAGGAACGTGAAATTTAACTGAAAATATTAAAAAATGTTTTAAATCTTCTATTGTGAATTGAGTAATATTTTTTGTTTAATATTTAAGAATGTCTCAGGATTATGGAATTATTTACAAAATTAAAATTTTTCACTTTATTGTCAGTAGTTTTAATCAATACGTTTTTTGAAAACTACAGAAACTGGGCAATTTTGCGATTTCTTAAAATATTTAAAATTAAATCTAATTTTTGAAAACAAAAATAATATTATTAAAAAAAACCCTTTAATGTGTCCATACTATGCTTTAGGTTGCCTGAGTTAAAAATTATAATTAATCCATTAAACTTAAAAATTAATATTTTGTAATCCAGCAAATGTCCTTAAATATAAATGTAAGAAATAGTTCTCAACTAAGGCCTTAACTTATGTAGATTTCAATAGGTTTTTTTCGTGAATATTTAAAGTGAAAAATATTGAAAACTTACCGTACATAAAAAAACCCTATTTACAACACGCTCGGGCAGTGGTTGATCACTTTCCGGTAAGTGAGAATAATTCAGCGAAACGTTTAGCTTTTTCGACCGGATTAGTGAATATTTGTTCATCCTTTAAAACAGTCCGAATTAAGAAACTAGCATTAACATTTACTCTTTTAACGAATGACCAAAAGCTTTTACTACCCCGGAGAGCAGTAAGAACTTAAGTACCAATGCGTTGCTCGTATAGAGCTTTTTCGCGCCTTAGTACTTTGGCACACGAAGATCTTGCCTTTTTGGGTAGCGAATCAGTTTCGGCGTTTTGGTTATTCCGTCAAGTCCTGAATACTTTCCCTTTGGATCTGATTGTTATTTTGCACGTCTGATTAAATCAAGATTTTGTCTATGTCTAATCCAAGATGTTTTTGATGGAATGAAAGTCTTCAATCCCAACATGATTATTTCAGCATTGACATTATTGTCTAGGAAACAAGGCTTCCAAATAAAATGCCGAAATAAATTGTTGAGCTCAGCCCAACGAGCCTTTTCGTAGATAAAAATTGAACGTTTCGTAGCTGTTCGTGAATCATTGCGAGGCTCAGAGAGCGAAAAGGGGTCGGAAATTGTACAATGATCCGAATTACCTAGAAGTGCAAGAAAATCCACTTCATACTTTTCAGGGTGTGAGGTGAGAAAAACGTCAAGAGTGTTATGTTGGTGCCCTTCAACACATGAAATGTGTGTTTGTTCATTCACTAATTGCTCAAGGTGATTGTGCGCGGCGAATATTGGCCTCTTTAGTCGTGTGGCCAGAGTGGCGAAGACAAGAGGAGTTGTGAACACTGAAATCACCAGCAACTACAATTTCACTACTCGGAAAACTCTCAAGAATCTTCAGTATGAAATTGGAAAGGGCATCTAGCTTGATAGTGAATGAACAAACAAATTCGGCACAGCCGAATATAATAATTACTCTACTTGTTTACAAAATGTTTGCGTCTATAATTTCACATTCTGTTAAGTAGGGTTTTTGAAAACGGAATTGGATTATTGTTCTGTTGTTTAAATAAATGAAATTAATTATAGATAATATATTTATGTCCAACTACTAGATTTAACAAATTGAAAAATTTTATTACAAAATTGTTTAAATTTGTGGAAGATGAAGATTCCAAGAACACAGTTTTTTGAAGTGTACTTCACTTTAATTTAAAGCATTTCGTATACCTAATGGACAAATGATTATTTAAAATTAATACTATGTTTAATTTTATTTATTACCACACAGAGGCACTAAACAGTTTTTGGTACATGAATGTCTGTGGTTATTAAAAGAAGTAAATCTATCAAACCAAAGGATGTTGATGACCATATGTGATATGTTTTCTTCAATGCATGTTCATTAGGGTGGCCCCCTAATAATCCCTAGTTCAAAAACCAAATGCTGAAATTTTGAGCAATATCGGAAAATGTTAAGAGATTGCACATCTTATTTGAAGTTTAGAATTTTAACCCATTCCTGCCTAATGCGTATTTAAATATCCAAAAATGTGACTACAGTAAAAAAAAATCTACCCAGTGCCAGATTATAAATTATGACTTCAACTTACGTTTTTATTTATAAATAGAGATTGATTAACCCAGAAAAAAATAAAAAAGTAAAATTTGTGGCTTTTTGACTTTATCTTCCAAATAGAGGATAAGCGAAAAACTAAAAACAACCAGCGGCATTAGATAGCTTTAGATATCCCATTTATAATGTAATAAAGTTAAAAGTAGTTTGTAGACACACTAGCTCGACACACGGTGTATTATGTAAATGGGTATTTAAATACCCAACAAACCTTAATGAGTTCCAAGTATAACAAATTTTTTCATAATAAAAAAAAATATTTTATCGTAAATAAAAAGCGAATTTGCCTTTACAATTTTAGATTTATCTGGATCTGCTCCATTGTGGTAGTGCTGGATGCATGGAGCTAGGTGCAAATTCACCTGGCACTTCAAACATCCATATTCGGTTTTTCCAACGCACTGTGGACAACGATGACGATTGGATAGTTTTCCGATATAATGATCAATGGATCATACCTAAGCCCCATTTGTGTCCCGAAAGTCAGCATTTTCCCGTGATTTTGATGATTTGATTTCACCATTATCGACTCACATACCTCTACTCGGAAATCAAATTGCAACATTTGGGACTTTTTCTCATATTTGCGACAAAGACAATGTAGCTTCCATGCATTTACCATAGCTGCATCGAAGGCATTTGTTAATAATGACCAATGTCACTTCTTTCCCCGAGCCCGAATGCGATATTTTCATACAAAGCTTTAGATGATGTCGCCCTATCATCAAAAAGCTCCTTGTAAAACTGGTAGTTTCGTCGCCTAGACTATTTTGGTGTTGTTCCCTTATCGCTTTGAACCCATAGTAGAGCTCCTTGCTGACTTATGGCAAACATTACTAGAGGTTGAGGTCACTGGTACATCATCATCCTTTTTTTCACTCGACCGCATTTCCTCATTCAGGCATTAATGGGTTAATTTGAATTTTTTCAACATTAAATTTTTTAACTTCAAATAAAATGACCGATTTTGCTCAAATTTTCTGGAGACTATCGAAAATAAAAAAGGGCAAACATGAGGGCAACCCTAATGTACACTCACACTATCATACACATCCTTATTCACACGCATACAATAATGATAGAAATGCATGTGTGTAAAACGTGTCTTCCATTTACAACTCATCATTAGACCACAAATATGTGGCTTTATCTTAGACAGTTATAAACCAAAATCATTAATGTAAACACATTCAAACATATATGTATACATAGATATAAACATACATCCATACATACATATGTATGTATGTGTCCTAACTGGCTGAAGATGAAGGATAAATTAATTGATGGTTTGTTTGTTAAAGCACTTGGAATATTTTTTGTATAACTACAAGGAAGAGTTTGTTAATGTCCATAAAATGGTCCGGTTGCGGGATTGGTAAGTGGTATTTTTTTTTGTTGGTATTTTATACTCTTGCTTATTTAGTTGATTATATATATGTGTCAGTTTTTGTTATAATAATGATTCTAGAGAGATCTTAAAATAACTGAGAAGTATGAGAACCGTCTCTTACATGTATCAAATAGTCATTCATCAGTTAAAACAATAACAATATAATGAGTGCAGTAGCACCAATCACACCACTACATTAGTAACTTTAAGAAAAAGTCTAAAATAAAACTTATCCAAACAAAGCTGAAAAGATGTGCCTGCCTACCAGCAAAAAACGAAAGAACCCAAAATATTAAACTGACATCATCCGTTTGTCGACTGTAGAAAAAATGGTATGATGTTTTAATGGATGGCTAGTTGGACATTTTGGATAAATGAATAGACATGAACATAGAACACTGGAGCCTCCCATAACATGGCTTAATACCCCACATATACCTAGATGAGAGTTAACTTGCTTGCAAAACGACGTAAGGTGCGTGTTAAAATGATAAGGTCACATGCTTTCTGATTAGGTCGCTCGTTTTGTGTCATGCTAAATTATTAACCATTTATTCTGAAAATCACGAGTAGAATACTAGAAAAATTTCATAAATTCTATGCCAAATCGCTTTCACAAAACAATAAATAAAAATCAAGATACGTTGTTTTATCGAAGTATTATGTACGGACCCACGTTGGGTTCAAATGGTATAAAAGTGGCGATTAATTGAAATTTAGAAATAAAGTTTTTTATAATAAATTTTGGCATAGGGTAAATGTAGATAAAATTTTACATCACTAGCTGTAAAACTAAATCAACTAGGTTGTTGACTTTCTTTTCAGAGAGCGGTCAAAGTTAGCAAATTATTGCTGTTTTTAAAAAGAAGTGAAAAAATTGGAAATTTTTACAATTCAAGCGATTATTGTTAGTATTAAATCTATTAAAAGTAAATCTTTTATAATGGAACCTTCAACATCAGGTATTAAAGTATATAATAAATTTTTCTTTTATAAAAATTATGTGTATATATTTTTAATAATATTTTTAAAAAAGGTCCAAAATTGGGATAATTTCCGCATTTAATGGGACACAAGTATTAAGTTAGTAATAGTTGAAATTAGTTTTATAGATTTTAGAATAGTATAGGATATCAGCTTATATTTAAGAAGAAAAAAGTCCACTATGCCCGGCCATTTATTTAACAAGACCAGTAAATGATAACAACGATGAAGACAGTGACGATGATAATGCAGAAGAAGATTATAATAACGATAATGAAGATAATGATTATAACGAAGCTTATGATAATTGAAATATTTGTGGTGAATTTGAGAATGCAGAATAATAAACCAAAGATTCCCCCAACAATTTTAAATTTTTTTAATTTTTCACATTTACTGAATTTAGTGAAAGAAAAACTGCATACAAATTTTTACTAATAGGAATACATATTACATATTAACTTATTCTTTAAATTTATTTTAATTTAAAAGTTACAGCTGAAATCAAATTCAATTTTTTTTAAAGCTGTATTTTTATGTATTTATGATTATTCATGACAAAAATTTATAATATTCTGACTTTTTAGAAAAAAAGTTTACATTTATAAAATTTTGTGAAATCAAAAATTTAAATTAAATTTATACTAATAAAAATACATATCGTTCATTTGCTGCAACAACGTCACAACTCAAAATCCGGGTGTTTTGAACTGAGTAATAAAAAATATGCGCCGTTCTTTAGTATTTCATACAGTTTTATCAGTTTTAAAAAAAGTCAATGAGAGTGTTTTCTTGTTGTAAGCGTCAAAATGAAAATTCATGTTTTCTGGTATATTTGACAAGTAAAGATTTGGGTTAAATACAGATTAGAAAGATATTAATATCTTCTATTCAAATCAGGTATTATTTCAGAAATCGAATGATTTGTTGAAAATTTATTTAAGACATAGTAAAATGTCATAAAACATTCAAGTCGTTTTTCTCGAAATGACTTTTTTTGAATTATGACGTTGTTGCGATATAATAAATTTATTATTTGAATTTTTTAATAGCACATTAAGTATGCTTTAATTTCCAATTTTATTCATCAATTTATCGCTTTCGATTCCAAAGTTACAGCATATATTGTGAACTTTTTGTCTTTTTTGCAAAAAATCAATAAACGGTTTAAAAAATTTTTTTTTATAAATTTTTTTTTTCTAAAATGCTGTATTATAATTATTCATTACTAAAAAATTATAATATTCTCTTTTGTGAATACTATTATAAATACATACACAGAAAAAATTATATTTCAATTCAAACATTTATCTCATATTGAACTGGTTTCCATTATTTCATAATTAAATCAAGTATTCATTTACTCAAAAACAAAATTTCTTGATATTTTCTATTGAATTTTGAGTTTTGAATTTGATTATTTTGACAATTGAATATACAATTTTCGTTATTGGTTGAATTTCAAATACAAAAATTATTGAATAGATAATTTTCGTAATTGAAACACAAAAAATAACAAAAATGTGTGTTTCAATTACGAAAATTATCTATTCAATTATTTTTGTATTTGAAATTCCACCAATAACGAAAATTGTGTATTCAATTGTCAAAATAATCAAATTCAAAACTCAAAATTCAATAGAAAATATCAAGAAATTTTGTTTTTGAGCAAACGAATACTTGATTTAATTATGAAATAATTGAAACCAGTTCAATATGGGATAAATGTTTGAATTGAAATATAATTTTTTCTGTGTATGTACTTAAATATCAAGAAATTTTGTTTTTGAGCAAATGAATACTTGATTAATTTATGAAATAATTGAAACCAGTTCAATATGTGACAAATATTTGAATTGAAACGGTTTAAGAAATAGTTTTTTCTGTGTACAATAAATTTATAATTTGAATTTTTTAATAGCACATTAAGTATGCTTTAATTTCCAATTTTATTCAATAATTTATTGCTTACAGCATAAATTGTGATCAAAGGATTTTTTTCCAAAAAACAGTAATGCGCTTAAAGGATTAAACAATTTTTTTTTGGTAGAAAATTGTAACATAAGCTACACAAATTGTTTGCAGTTTAAATTTCGGTCTCAATTTAAAATTCGGTCTCTACATTTATTTAACCGAATGTAAAAAAGTTTCTGCGAACATCGACAGTTCTAACAAAAATTTAATCGATATCTAATTAAAACTTCTAGTTTCAGTAACTGCAGTATTATTTTAAATATATTGGAGAGGCTGATCTTTGGTTTTTTATAGTTTCGTTGAAAACAACATTAATAATGATATCTAATCGTCTTAAAATCAAAAATAACATTTGACTGCGTTATAAGAGAATTAAGTGTAACGCAGAAAGCCCAACAAAAGTAATAATAGTAACAATACGGAAAATTTGGCTACCCATGTTACTTATTTTTTTTAGCCTGTTACACATTTAGGCACATAATCACACACTGAAACATACATATATACAGATTTAACACGGTGTATATGATGGGGCCATCCATCAACTTCAAATGGACACACTCAAATGGAAAGTATTTATTTTTATTTATTTAATTTTTTGCCTTTTTAAACATTTCCACATACAAAATACATACTACACAGTGGGCCAGAAAGAAAATATATTGTATAAAAATCGGTCTGACTGACTGTATTCGATTTTTGACGACGACCTCTATATATCCCCTACGTACGGCAATATTTGTTCTTAAACTAGGGCACCTCTGAGTAAAGTAAATATGGTTTGTGATATTTTTTTCCCGTGAAATGAAATTAAAAATTTAATCTCAGCATTTTCGGGAATCGAAATAATATGATTGTGTTTATTTCTGTAAGGAGTATTTACACAGATAAGACAGTAAGCAATGGCTTCCAAAATATGTTAACTCCGTTTCACTGTGCACTTGCACAAAAACATCCAGATAGAAACACGTGCATCCTATTAATGATCTTTATTCGTCATATATATGCATATACGTTACTGTAACTCTTCCAAGAATTCTTCCTTTTATTATAAAACAAGTAAGAGAGCTATATTCGGCTGTGCCGAATCTTATATACCCTTCACTAAATTATACTTAAAAATATTATTTTTTTTTAATATTTTTATTCAAACAAAATCAAATTTTTTTTTTCCAAATTGTTTTTTAATTTTTTTTAAAAAAAGTTTTTTTAAATTTCTTTAATTAATTTTTTTGGAAAAAGAATTTATGACAAAAAAAAATTTTAATGAAAAAAAAAATCGGTTAAAAAAATATTTTTTTGACCTATTCTATTCCGATTTTATTTTAGCTTTTTCACAAAGAGTAAACGAAAATTTTTCCGTTGAATTGAATTTTGTTTAATATTATGTATTTCGTTTTCTTCAAGTTTTAATTAAGTTTAGTCATCATTTATAATATCGGATTTTGAAAGTACTTTTTATGATATTATAAATAAATGGATAATTAAAAAATTAAAGCATTTGTTTTTAAATGTTTTTGACTAGGTTATCTCCAATTATGTTCAATTTCAAAACAGCGTCTTGGCAAGGACCGCGTTTTCTCAAGGATCACGAAGGGGACATGATAGAAAGAGTTCCAACTTTTATCGCTTATTTTTTTTGTCTGTGTTTTGGGAATAAATAATTTTTCATTCTACTTCAAATTTAAATTTTTTTCATTTGCGGAATCGATTTGTCCATACAGACTGTTGAAAATTTCAACTTGAAATCAATTTTCCTGGTTCGGTTACTATTAAAATCGGTTTGTTTTACATATTTGTGATCTATATTTCGATTACTACATATGTATATAATGCCTTAGGAATTCGGACTGACAATAGGTAAATTTCGGAATAAATATTTTTTACCTGAATTAGTTATTACATTAACAAGCCGCTACGAATAATTCCATGTCGTTGTTGCAATAGGGATGGGAAAAATTGGATCTTTTAGTAGATTGGGAGATACATTATGATAATAAGATAATTGTTATAAAACATATTTTGTCTTATTGGGAGAAAGTTAACCAATTTCAGTGTATAACAAGTTAGAGGACTATATTCGGCTGTGCCGAATCTTTTTAGAATAATAGAAACTTCATTGCACAGTGGTTTAGTAATTTTTTTCTCGGTTTCTCGGAAACCATTAGAGATATTGTTACGAAATTTCACATGGTTGGAGCTAAGGTGTTTTTGTGTTGATTTACGTTTGATCAGCTTCCCAGTGCTAATGGGTCAGTACGTAACCCCTACAATTTGATCACCTCGAGTCTCAAATGTTTTTAAAAAAATCTAAAATGACCCAGCGAAACGCCAACTTTTTTTTACCGATAAGCTTGTTCTACTTTATTTAGACTTTATCATTAAATAAATGTTATTAAAAAAATTTAATGAACTCTTCTTATTCAGGCAAATTCAATTTAATTTTTTAATTTTTTTCCCTTAACACATAATGATCCTGAAACCCTCATGGATCGAAAGAAGAACATTAACTACTCAATTTTATGTATATCAGACAAAAAAAATAAAATTTTGTGAAAATGAGCAAATTCACTTAATTGTGAATAATTTCGAAAATAATCAATCGATTTGTATGATCGATATCTCATATTGTTGCTATAATATGTGGATTTGCGATAAAGTAATAACCCCCTTTTTGAGTTATCATAAATTAAGTGGAAAAACGTCTAAAAAAATTCAGAATTTAAAAAAAAAAATTTGAAAAAGCTTCTCCATAGAATTTAAAATTTGGACCATTTTTATACTACTGGAACCACAATACATCAAAATTGTGTAGTGGGTTAAAAAGCCTCTAACATTTTTTCGATTTTGTTTTGAGGAAATTTAAAATTATATCTACAAATATTCTGCCTGCCTTAATAGTTTTCAGTAGCTTATAAAGTCGACCATTGCCATCTAGGTTTATCATATCGTGTATGTATTCTGGTTGTATCTGATGCTATTACACGAGTTTCATTATTGTTGAGCTCTTATCGCGTTTTGTTTTTAGATCTGTTATCTGCAATTGGCTTGAAAAATGCTTTAGGACATCAGCTAGTTAATCATACTGAAGTATGGATACTTTAGTTTTTTTTTACATTTTCATTTCTTGTCCTGCTCAAGTGGTATTAAGGACATCAACAATAACAACACGAATGACAAGAACTTAAAGAGGACATAAAAAACCGAAATATTATTTATATTTAATGTTCATGTTACTCGCATTTCTAGACCACCTTAGTTAGACCCACATTTAAATCTTACGGGATTCTTAAGTATTTTACCACATAAACAATTTGGTAGATGTTGCTGTTATTGCTGTAATTTTTATGGCCAGTAAGCTATTAAACTAACACTCTTACACAGGATTTAATACTCAAATCGAAGTTTTTATTTTCTTCATGTTGTTCCTTTTTTTTGGTTTTTAGTTTATGCCAATGGTTTCTATATTTATTTGTTAGTATTGTTTTCTTATCTACTTAATCTGGTTCTGATGGTTTGAAGGATTTCTATGATGAATTTGATTTCTTGCTCTGGGTGTATTAATGTCAATTATAATTGCTTTATTTAATGTTGTGCATACAACTATCGTATCCTTTGTATCCTTGAAGACGAGCAGATAAGTGATGTAGATTATAGTAGGTTCTACCACTGATAAATAAATTGTTTCATAACTAAGTAATTAAGTATAATAGATTAACTTTTTTGTTCTGGTCATTAATTGCTTATGTTTGGTGATGGGTTATCAATGAGTTAAAGTTAGTAAAGTAAAATACTCTTAATATGATCTGAAGTTGATGGAGTATTTCTATAGAAAAATACTATAAAACTATATGTAATTAATTACACTACTCAAAAATAAACATATTCTTTATGACAACCAAATTCATTGAACTATGTATATTGTTTTAAGAACAGGCCATATTTGGGATTTCACAACCTAATTTAATTGAAACTCTTTTTCTCCATACAACTCAAGAATTTGAAATCAGTATCATTTAGACATAATCTCTCTTCTATGGTCATCATACAAACATAATGAAATATCGATCATAAAAATCGATGAACCCTTTCCGAATTTATTCACAATTAAGTGAAGTCGCTCATTTTCACTAAATTGTATAAGCACATAAGCGAGTACTTCGAGTGTAAATTTTTTTATTGTAACAAAAACAAAACACATGTAAAATTTAAACTCAAAGTACTCGTTTGTAAACATGTACAATTTTGTGAAAATGAGCGAATTCACTTAATTGTGAATAAATTCGAAAAGGGTCCATAGACTTTTATGATCGATATTTCATTATGTTTGTATGATGACCATTAGAAGAGGAGATTGTGTTTTTGATAAGTGACATTTACACTTGATTTACGCATTAACAGTTTTTGGCTTGTGTTATTTACAATCATGGAATGGGGATATATTCAAAACCGTCTAGCATGAAAATAGGAGGCATGTTTCGAATATTGCCTCTAGGTGTTATACTTAATTTTGTGTATTGTGCCGTTAAATTGGTGAATTGGTTGACCGTCCTAGATTTTGTCATCCGCACAGTGTGCGAGCTATTAAAGTTGTGGGAAACCGAGTTCGAAAAAATTCACTCCGGAAGCAGCAAATAATGTCGCAGGAAATGGATATAGATTTCCATAATTGACAGCGGAGGAGTTTTTCAACATACAAAATTACAGAGTCAGTGCTATGTCATCACGACAAACATCTGAAGTGGTTTCTATAATGGTATGTTAGGGAGTCGCATATGATGGTGGTAACAAAGCTACATTTCTGCGGAAAATGAGAAAAACATCATCATATCTATCAATAAGACTTTTTGAAAATGGTTTGGTTGTTTAAAAATTAACCATGGACCTTTTAGCAGGACCCTGCTCCAGCATATAATGCAAATGCAATACAAAACTGGTTATAAACTAAGTACTTTGCTCAATTTTATTTCTACTGATGATTGAACTTCTAGTAGTCCAGATCTACAATAAAAAAAACTGTTGTCGTTACGATATTATCATGAAAAACCCGTGTACCACAATTTATAGTACCAGGTATTTGGCTATTGTGTTCATTTACCATATTTCAGATATTACATCTAATAAAAGTATCATTAAGATTAATTTGGCTTAATAAATCCTGCTGTTTGTTTTCTTAATTTTTATATTTTGTGTTTTAGCGACTGGCGCTCCATAAAAAATTATTAACAATTTGTTATTGTTGCTGTTTTTTCAACACAATTTCAGCATAAACAAGAATATAAAAGATTTAACTTATTACAATCATAATTAAATTGCGAAACGTTTTTAAACATACAAATTTATATTTTAGAAACGCGCGACTTAATATTGTGTGTACACTATTCAATGTGTTTCAATATAACAAAATCGATCTATATTTATTTAAGAAAACTTAGTTATTTTTATTATGAATCGAGTTATTAAGAAATCTAACATATAAAAAAAATTGAATTCAAAATGGCAAGAATAAGATTTTTCCAGAAAACCAAACTTGTTACTAGGCGGACCGTACAAACATACATAGTAGCATCGTAGATACTTAACGCAGAAAAACAAAAGTTTCTGGTCCTTTGTCTACAGGATTCTGCATCAATTCCTCCGCTTCTAAGGGGAGCAAAATATTTAGGCGAACATTTGTTAATTAAAATCCTAACTTCCAGACTGCAATTACTCAGTGTCTACAATGTATAGAGTACTTGCCTAAGATAATAAGATAAAAGTCAAAAAAGTTTTTGATTTTGTAAAAAAAAATATTTTTTTTTTAATTTTTGTTTTTCGAAAGATTGAAGAAATAGCTATCTAAACTATTTGGGACACATTTTGCTAAGAACAATAAGTAATAAGTTACATGGATGAGAAAAAACAAAATGTCAAATTTTGACCCCCTCTACTCAGAGAGTTCTTGACCGAGTCTGTTAAAAAAAATTGTGTCTAAACTACTATCCAAAAGGATCTCTACCCCTATCATAAGAAAATAAAGAAATATGAAAGAGTTTTATAAAAAATTAAATGAATATAATTACCCACTGTTCCGAACTCTACCATTTTAGCTATCTTCGTACTGTGGTAAGTTTAAAGACTTCCAAAATTATAATTCTCCAGATAAAAAAATAGTAACACAGTATTGTTTTTATTTTCACATAGTTTTTTTTTATTAATACATTCTCACCACTTAGGTTTTTGACAAACGAGTTAGGTTTTTGACAGGAGAGTTTCCGCTCTATGTATATTTTCTCTATGAAAATATGTACATTAAACGGTAATTTTTTTAAGAGAATTCAAATCCAAAAAAAATATTTATGCATGTTGAAAAATACAAACCTATTTACTTAAAATTGTGGCGTATATTTCGAAAACAAAAAATATATGTCAACAAATTTGGAAATATTTAAAAACACGAATGATAAGATGAATCAGATCTTCTACCAATCTTCGAATGGGGTCGTGCTAATAGTTATATTTCAGTACTCACAATACCCAGTATTATACATATCGCTGGCTTAACATGCAAAGGCTCTAAGTCCATATTTTAAAATTTTACAGGAGAGAAAAAAAAACATTCAAACTTTTCTTCCGTAAACTTTTTGGAATTCTGTAAACGCCTTTTTTTGTATTTTTCTTTGTTTACCATGAGCGTAAAAGCAAAATGATAAAATAAGTATTTGCCAAGCTTTTTTGGACTTAGAGCTTTTTCTATTGCTTAGTTTGTATTTTTTGATGGAGTTAGGTCTTTGTCTTAGAACTTGTCTTTCATTTCTTATTTACTACAATGAAAGTATTGTACTTTTCCACTTTACAATGTGTGGCAGGGGTATATATAAGATTGTCATTCTGTTTGTAATTTCTATATTTTTTTTGCGACCCACAAAGTATATACATATATTCTGGATCGTTATAGATAGCGAAGTCGATATAGCTGTGTCCGACTGTATGTTGAAATCAACTTTCCGTAGCTCCCAAATAACTTACATATATGATTCATACATCTATATATCGGGAATTCTTCCGGCTCGGTTGCTATTAAAATCGACAACATCGGCACACAAATGGCTGAGATATAAGTAAAAAACCGGGACAACCTCGATTTTTGGCCAATTTTTTATCTATATCTGGATTACTAAGTCATTAATATAGACAATATGGATATCTAATGATAGATATTTCAAAGTCCATTACAACGATGTACATATATACAATAGTAAGTTGAACCTACAGTGGGTCAAAATCGGGAAAAATATTTTTTAACCCTATTTTTTTTTTCATCAAAAAAATTTGTTTGACATGAATTCTTTTTCCAAAAAAAAATTCGAAAAAATATTTTTAACTTTAGATTCCGCACAGCCGAATATAGCTCTCTTACTTGTTTTTCACTAATAAATTTAAAAAAGAAAAAAAATTTTAAAATTAAAAAAAAACAATTTAAAAAAAACAATTTTGAAAAAAAAAAAATTAAATTCTGTATACCTAAAAATATTTAAAATTTGTATTTTAAAGTACAACTTGGTGAAGGGTATATTAGATTCGGCACGAATATAGCTATAATGCGTTTGTGTAGATGTTTATAACGCCCAAAAATATTAGTCTAAACCCACCTTAACTTATACCGATACACGCAGAGAAAAAATATAATTGGGCATGGTTACTGTAACCATTTAAATAGTGTTACAAGATTTTTAACAATATTATAGTCACAGTAACTATTTACATGATTGTGGTAACCATAATATGGTTAATTTGTTTTTCACATGATTGTATCAACCATATATATGGTTACAGTACACAAATATATGTTTGTGGCAACCATATTTATGATGAATAATTTTATCATAATATGTTGTTCTCAGATTATGATAAGCTTTAAGCCGAGAGCAACATAATATGATAAGTCCTTCATCATATGAATGGTTGTCACAAACATATATTTGTTTACTATAACCATATATATGGTTGATACAATCATGTGAATCGTAAATTAAACGTATTATGGTTACCACAAACATGTAAATGGTTACTGTGACTATAATATAGTTAAAAAACTTGTATCAATATTGAAATGGATACAGTAACCATGCCCAGCTAAATTTTTTCTCTGCGTGTAGACTCAGAATCACTTTATGAGTCGATTAATTTTGAAGATATTTCGATAAAATGTGGTACATACACTTGTTTAAGCCTATTGAAACTGGATGAAATCGGTACATTATTTCCTCTACCTCCCATACAAATGTCCTCCCGAAATACTTTATCTGTCATAAATGTTTAATTCATATAAGTATCTACACAAATTTAGGCCTAAATAAGTTTTATATATACGGAAATCATGTCACCTAATTTCATGCCGATCGGTCAATAATTAGTCATAGCTCCCATATAAGGCCCGTTTCCAAAAATCACTTTAACGAGCATAAATCTCTTAAAAATGTTGGTATACACATAAAATTCAACGCAAATAACTTTCATGGCGATCGGTCCATAATTAGTCATAGCTCCCATATAAGACCCTCTTCCGAAAATAAATTATTGAAATTTTAAAAGAAAAATGATTTTGCTCATTTACTTACTTGTTTTAATACATGTCATTGAACAATTTTACATAAATGGCTAAACTGTACTTTTTTATAGGGACTTAGAGCTTTTTCTTGTGATAAACTGTGATAAATTGGACTAAGAACTTTTGCTCATCAAACAACAAAAATCGAGATAACTGCAATTTTTTTCTTTGTAATCGATGTATTTTTATTTATTGTACATTACTGCATTAAAATCTCAATTTCTAAAAAAAGTGGACTTAGAGCCTTTGCATGTTAAGCCAGCGATATGTTAACCTCCAAACAGAAATCAGAAAAAGAAATACTATTTTGGATTTGATTTACATACATTTTCTTTTATTGCAATCACCTTATATGCAACCGAAACTGGAATCCAATTTAATGTATGGACCAGTATTTAAAAATATAGTTTAGGGACTCTTCACGGTGTACAGAAAAAGCGAAGGGAGCTCTATAATATGTAATATGCTAATGATATTATTCTGATTATATTTAAATTGTGTTTTTATGAATTATACAAAACATTTTTGGGCTTTAACTATTCTTGCAATAGTTTGACTTACCTTACATCCAAAGGTGCAACATTGTATTATTTATACATTTGAATATATGCAAGTTTTTATGTATATTGTTCGTACAATACCCAGTAGTTAAGCAAGTGAACAATTTATACCTCATTAATAGTCACTAATGTATATTCAATTAGCTGACTACTATTTATATATTTTGGGGCTTTAGCACGTATGTGGTGAATTTTTTTCGATGAGATTTGACAATTTTTGTCCTGTAAGTGATGGCTATTTTCTGCTTCGCACATTTCTAAAATATTTTCCATAACTTTTCGCAAATTTCGGGTGTAATGGCCACGATTGCATTTATTAATTTCCAAAATTAATTCACAAAATGCTGAATAAAAACAAAGAAAACATAATAATTAATTAAAGTTATAATGAATTCAAACCATATATCTAATTTTGGGCCACCCTGTAAAAATTGTGTTGATATAATTCTCATACAGTTTATTTTCTTTTAAGAATACTGACATCTCATGTAACCTATGGTGAAGTCAATTGTCACTTTAGTATCTATAAGTAACCTAGAGTGTAGATAATTAAAACGTTTTTGTACTGCATTCTAGGAAGTGATTATTTTACCCCAGAAGTAATATATTGGATAGTTTTTAGAGGAAGTATTTGGACTTTCTATTGGATGTCTTGTTAACTGGCCATTTGAGTCTATGAACTGACTCTGTGTAACCGGTATGTGAATCCAATGCGTTGACTACTTTAGACCAGATATCAGAATGTCTTATTGTAATCTAAAATGGTCAAATGACTCCTGCTTACGACTTGCACGTGTTAAAATAACTACTTATGTAACCAGTTGTCACTCTAAGTGATAGGTAAAATCAATAGTTCGGGACAGACAGCAAGAACTGCTGGATAGTAGTGCACAAAGAGAATTTGAAAATATTAAATTCACCAAATAACAACAATACTTATATTAAATAATTGAATACTTGTACTATGTTCGAATGTATGGATGGTACTACTTAATAATAACAATAACAATAAAATTTAATATGCTTAAGTTGTCAATTTAATTCACAGCACGATTAAAATTAAAGACAAAAAACAACAAACAAAAATGAGTGAGTGAAAAAAAACGCTGTCAACAAAAACAAACATGATGATGAGCCAAATATGGTGACATGGACGGACACAAGGCGAGTGCGACTACAAATGAATTTTGAACTTTTTTTTCACATTAATGAATACATTAGAAAAATAAAACTGATTTTTTCAGCTTATTTACTCGCATTTATTGTATTTTTGAACTTTTGTTTAATGAATACGGGCAAGTAACGGCGTTAAAAGGTATAAACACAGAAATAATATTAATACAAAATAAAATTAATAATAACAATTTGAATAAACACAATTTATAGAAATCACGAATTAAACGTGCGCTGGCGTATTCAAATAAAATATCAACATCATACTTTTTAATAAAAAATAATACTTTGTATTTGGTATTAAGTATTTCATAAAAGGGTATGAAAATTAACACTTTCAGAGCCATATTTTGAAAGCTCGTAGCAGCTTTCTATAGCTACATTATACCAGCTAGATCAATCAGGGGCTACGAAAAAAGCTATATCGGACTTCAAAATAGCCGAGAAAAACTAACAGTTTAACGATTCAAAACGTCTAAAAGGTAGCGGTAACCCCAATTTTAATTATTATGATATCGTTACGACATTTTAGGTTATTTCGATAACAGTATTTTGCCGGTAGCGGTATTGGTGTTAATTTCGGTATTAAAGGATAACAGAAATTTCCACCTTTTAATAAAAGGTTGTGACCAAGAAATGTTTATTTTTATAATTTGAAATTACCCAAACTTTTGTGAAATCTTGTAGGCAGGAAATTTGATGGCCTTTTGAAATAGCCATCTTTACATGAAATTGACATATCAGTTTAATATTTATACTTTTTAGGAACTTTGTGACAGTTCAAGGGACTAATTCTAAAGCACTTATTCTAAGCTGGTAACACAATTTGAAAAATAATGATTGCAATGGTAAAACTTTATTATTTTCACAACATTCCCTAGTTCTGGGGAATGGTTCTATAATTTAAGTATCCATCAATTGTTCGAAATTATCATACATGAAAATAAATAGTTCCGAGAAGCTTCTAACAAATTTTTATTGTTTTTTTTCATTATATTACATATTCCCCTGAATGGTCTACCAGGATCGAAAAATAAAATGTTGATAATCATCGTATTTTATTTTTTATAATTATAAAAAACAGTCTATGTTTTTATAATAGAATGGTTTCATAACATATCTCAGCTGTTTTAATTCAGACATTTGGGCTGGAAACTGTAAAATTTTATATTTTCTTTTTAAGCTAGTTCTAAAGACATTTTTATATTTAATTATTTTACATGTAAAAAATATATTATGTTTGCACTCTATCTTCAAAATCACTCTATTACAATCAATTAAGAAGAGAAAAGTGTAAGGAGAACAAAAAAAGTTCGATTAACGGTTAATTTTTACTTTGTTTCTTATCTATGTTTTAATCGTACGTTCGCGACCAAAAACATAATTTTATTGTAATTGCTTTGCATTAAACGTCAATTGGAGCCAGACAGAACACATTTTAATTAAGTTCGGTGTCACTAATTTGTAAATAAAAAAAACTTCTGGGTTACAATTAAATAAAGTTTTTTTTTATTTGCAAAATTTCGTACGTTCGCGACCTTAAGTAAGTTTTTTTCATAAAGAATGCATATATTTTCTTAACACGTATCAGAATGATGCATTCGATCTTCTGTGATTTTCTGTGACTCAGAATAACTTTCTGAGTCGATCTGAAACGATGTTCGTCCGTCCGTCTGGCTGTGCGAAAAGTACAGGTCGCAATTTTGAAGATATTGCGATAAAATTTGGTACATATAATTTGGTACAAGAACGAAGCCTATTGAAACTGGCTGAACGCTTTCCATTATTTCACATAGCCTCCATACAAATGTCCCTACGAAATTGGACTTTATCGGTCATAAATGTTTAATTTATATAGGTATATACACAAGTTTCGTTCAAAATAAGTTTTATATATACCGAATTCGTGTCACCAAATTTTATTATGATCGGTCCATACTTAGTCAAAACTCCCATATAAGACCCGATGCATTTTAACGTGCATAAATCTCCTAAAAACATTGGTACACACATAAAATTCAACATAAATAATTTTCATAAAGACATAAATCACACGACATAATTTCATGGTGATCGGTCAATAATTGGTCATAGCTCCCATATAAGGCCCACTACGAAAATTACTCACGAATATAAATTATTGAATTTTTTAAAGAAAAATGTTACATAGTGTAGGTTATTATATGGTCGGGCTTGACCGACCATATTTTCTTTCTTGTTTGTTAAGGAAATTTAAAGATATTTATGAGAAAATGCATGCTTTTTTTTAAAACATATTTATTATTGGGCACATTAACACAGATTTTAATCGATTGAGACATGTCTGTAGCATAAACAACTTTTGCAAAATGGAATATTTTTAAATTTCAAACTTGATGGGTGTTCAAGGAGGAAAAGGGAAATTGGTACTTTTCTCCTAATGGTACCTTTTTAATATTTTAAATTATTTCACTTATCGACATTAAAGTTAGATGATATGTATCTGAGTGAAGTTAGTGTTAGAAATAAGGGATTATATTTAGGTACCAAAATGTGAGAACTGAACTATAGGTACTTTTTCATTCTTCTAATGGTACTTTTTGAATTTTATATTACAATGGACTTAGAAACATGAAACTAAGCATATATGGTCCTAAGTGAGTGGGAATTCTAGGGGGAGACTTTTTGGTACTTTTTCTTTATTCGAATGGTACTTTTTGTAATTTCTTCACCAATGAACCTAGAAACATGCAATAAAGCTTATATGGATCCGAGTGGGTGGGAATCCACAAGTGGCTGCTTTTTGGTACTTTTTCAATATTCTAATGGTACTTTTTGAATTTTCTATAATAATGGATATGAAATTAAGCGTATATGGTGCTAATTGAGTGAAAATTCAAGCGGATACTTCATGGTACTTTTTTTTATTATATTGGTACTTTTTTAATTTTCTATAATAATGGACTTAGAAACATGAAATTAACCATACATGGTCCTAAGTGAGTGAGAATTCTAGGGGGAGACTTTTTGGTACTTTTTGTTTATTCTAATGGTACTTTTTGTAATTTCTTCACCAATGAACCTAGAAACCTGAAATAAAGCTTATATGGAACCGAGTGAGTGGGAAACCACAAGTGTGGACTTTCTGGTACTTTTTCTATATTCTAATGGTACTTTTTTGAATTTTCTATAACAATGGACTTAGAAACATGAAATTAAGCATATATGGTCCTAAGTGAGTGCAATTTCAAGGTACTTCATGATACTTTTTCTTTCATCTAGTGGTACTTTTTGTAATTTCTTCACCAATGAACCTAGAAACATGAAATAAAGCTTATATGGTCCCAAGTGAGTGGGAAACTACAAGTATAAATGGTCCTAAGTGAGTGAAAATTCAAGGGGATACTTCATGTACTTTTTCATTAATCTAATGGTACTTTTTTGAAATTTCTATTACAATGGACTTAGAGACATGAAATTAAACATGTATGGTCCTAAGTGAGTTACGATTCTAGGGGTAGACTTTTGGTACTATTTCTTTATTCGAATGGTACTTTTAGTAATTTCTTCACCAATGAATTTAGAAACATGAAATAAAGATTATATGGACCCGAGTGAGCGGGAGACTTAATAGTACTATTTCTTTCTTCTAATTGGGGTGGCGAAGCGCACCGGGTCAGCTATTATGTATATAAAGAAAATCATTGTTGCACCGAATCATTACTTGCGATAAAAAATAGATCGACCAAAGCCAAATATTCATGTCACTAAGGTAATGATCTGTAAATAACCTAAATATCTATTTAGGTTTTTAGTATGTACATTTTCTCAAGGACTATTTGTATTTTAAATTTCAGCTCATTCGGATCATAAAGGGATTTTGTAAAAAATTTGAGACCCGAGGTGTCAAAATTTAAGGGGCCACGTACTGGCCCCATTACTCATAGGAAGCTGAACAACTGTAAATTAACTCGAAAACACATCAGCTCTAACCATGTGAAATTTCGTAATAATGTCTCTAATAGTTCCCCAGATACCGAATTATTTCCAAAAAAATACGTTTCTGAACCACTGTGAAATGCTAGGCCACATGTTGCAATACCTGTTAAAAACTATTTATAATGACGTGTTTTTGAAGTCTTGCTCACCCGCCTTATAGTCCAGACCTTGCCCCGTCCTACTACTATTTGTTTCGATCGATGCAGAACGCTCTCTCTGGGATACGCTTCCCTTCAGAATAGATTATCCGAAATAGGTTTGATTCTTTCTTGGACTCAAAATATGAGGAGTTCTTTTGGCTCGGAATCCATATGCCAATACTTTTAATAAATTTATATTGTACAAATGTTTCAAAATAAAAGCTAAAAATTTAAAAAAAAAAATCCCGTATTTTTAAGACAATACGGAAAAATTTCGTATTTTTTCTCATTTCCTATAGATTTCGGAAATTGTGCCGATTTCTCATCAAAATTATCGTACAGCCTGCCCATATATGCTGATCTTTTCGTTTTGACATTCAATCAGTGGTTAACTAGTGATGTTTTGAAATATCATGGATGTGAAAATATCATATACTTACTGTATGGAAAATGCTTTGGTTTAGTTCGGTATACAGCTTATAACATATTGCAACAAGTTATAATGGTAGCGTTAAAGTTACATTTTTTGCTGGGTGCTATCTCCCCTTAAAGGGTTAATATGGTATAATTAAGCAAATGGTGTTCATCAAAGCGGTGTAATGAGAATTTGTTTTTCAAGTTTGTTTGGTTTATTGTTTGGATTTGTTTTGTTTAGATTTTCAAAACAACTTCCCATAAAAGTCTCTCGGTATCTGTCGAATGTAGGTGTTAATGTCGCGTGTAGCATACTGATGATGTGTTTCATTTTGACGTTTTCATGTTTTCTATTCAAATCGTACGTACGTTTTGTTCAATTTTGTCTTTGGAAATGCGTGAATAAAAACTTGACATAAAAATATAAAAATTATGTAGCGTATTTCATTTTAATTATTATTCTTTTTAGTTTTCATAAACTTTTCAACTAAAAAGATCTAACGTAAGTATATGCAATGATAGTACATATTGTAGATATCTTACGATTTAGTTTTAGTTGGTTTCTAATGTTTTTTATCTCATAAATTATATGTTTAGAAACAAACCACCACATTCACTAAATACGTTAAGTGAATATATTAAAAATGTACTTATACTACGAGTATATATCTACATACAAAGTTGCCTTTGCTAAAACTAAAAGTATTGATAGTGTACTCGTACACTCCTAAAAACAATTGAATGCTAAAAAATATTATTTTTTCTTTTTTACAAATGTGGGTACTAAATGTGTATTGAAAACAAATAAACTGAAATGAATTAAATTAAGAATTTTTAAATGTTTTGAAAAATGTCATTCAAATAATATATTTGATATATGATTAAGTTAACTATGGTTAACATTTCGATAACAGTCCTTCGCATTACTATTAGGTATTTTTAAAGCCACCAGAATACTGTTTGAGTAGTAATAAATATGTGGATTATATGGAAATGCTGATAAAATTTTGCACAAATTAGATCTAAGTATTCTTAAATTATACTGTAAATTCGGCCAACAGTTGTCCCTAGTCCCCATACAAGGCCCCTTCAGAAAATGACTTGAACATTCATAATTGATCTATACACAGAAAAAAAAATTCATAATTGGAATGAATTTTGTAATAAATATTATTAATCGAACTTGACTTTTTTTCCCAAACTTATTTCATTCAAAATAAGAACATGTTCATAAATATTATAAAATTTTACATGACGGAAATTTTTGCTTTTTTTACTTAATTTTTTTAATAAATTGCATTATAATTGTATTATATAATGAATTAGTGCAAGAATATTTCCATAATAGCCATATATTGGCCAATATTTTAAGATAAAAAGGAGATTATCTGAAACTTAAAAATTATCATTAAACATAATAAAACATTCGTAATATAAAAGCATTTCATCCTCTTAAATCAATTTAATCATTTTCGCGCTTTTTATATCATTTTGTAGCTGAAAATCATAAAAAAACTAAAAATTTTCCATGAAAAATTTAAAACATTTTTGAACAACATAAAAATAAAAATGAAATTGAAATTATATTTTTCAAGCCTTCTAGATTTTATTTCAAAACATAAAATATTAAAAAAATCATACTATTTAAGAAATTATTTATAAATGTTATGAATTGAAATCAATGAATTCGAATCATAATATTTATGTTGAAACTTTTTTCTAACAAATTGAGACTTTTTGATTCGAACAGAATAGCGACCCTATAATTCTAAAAGGGCATGTTGAGTAGATCATTTTTGTAGAATAAACTTATAGTCCAGCTGGTCTGATTTATTTTTACAGTGGGCCAAAGTTTTAATTTTTTGAACGTAAAAAATACGGCCATTTTTTCATGTTCCAACTTTGGATGCGTGTAACTTTTTATAGGGATGAGATAACTGTTAGCAGGTTATTTTTAATGTATTCGAAATTTTATTGCATATATAGACGATATTTAAAAAGAAACTCGAATCTCCGTAGGCCCGCCATATCTAAAAAACCAAATAGAGATTGAGCAGAATTAGAAAAATTAATATCTCTTGAACTAGAAGAGATAACTTACATATTGTTGCATATATTTTTTAGATCTCCTTAAGGACTATTTATGTTTTAAATTTCAACACATTTGGATCATATTTGGATTTTTGAAGATATTTTAAAAAAATGTGAGACTCGATATGGCGTGGAATTTTGCTAATTAAGCGTAAAGGGCTTTATTTACAACTTTTGTATCTTTGGTGCCCCTACTGTTTTACGGCAAAAAATTTCGTAGAATATTTTAATCCTTAAGTGTCCATTTTGAAAGGACTTTTTTCGGTTTTCTCGAAAAAGCGGCCAAATTTACCCCTAAAGAGTGGAGATAGGGGGTTAAGATCTTCCACAAAAATGATCCCCATAAAATTCCACAATATAACTCTGACAATAAGAATTTTCTCAGATATTAACTTACAACATTTTTTTCAGTTAATACAATGCTACCTTCGATAAAAAAATTAAAACTATGACTTACTGTAAAAAAAAATTCAGACCAGCTGGACTATATGTTTATTTTACAAAAATGATCTACTCAACAGAATTGTAGGGTCGCTAGTCTGTTGGACAGTGTAATTAATATCCTGATGAAATTTGACATAAACAAGTTTTATAGGAACCTAAATTTTCTACTAACTTTTGTGAGGATCGGTCCATAATAGAAGATATATCAGAAGAATATGTTATCGTCACATATTGATAGTGGATATACAAGATTTGGTACAGCCCTCTTACTTGTTACTTCGTTAGTATCAAATATCTGCAGATTTGAGTAAATATTCATAGATTTCAGTCAATTGTTTCAAATCCATGACTATTCAATAAATCTAATACAGTTCTTGAGTTTATGAACAAACACTTCTTCTTATTTATTAATTTAGTTGTTGTTTACATTTTAGAAAACCTAAATATTGTGATTCAATAAACTATACATACTTAAATATTCGCCTATTCTTATTAACCCACAATTTTTGTCAGTGTGATAAATAAACAAATTTCATAATAATTATGTATTCAGCGATAAAATAATAAACAAAATTTATGATTATATTTTTTTGACACAAATTTGTTTACATTTTAAGGCAATTGAAATTTAATTAAAATAGAAATTTAATTATGCCAGATCACGTTTTTCACAAATTTGTTTTAGAATTAGTTTATTTTAAACAATATTTTTTATGCTTAGTCAAATGTGAATATTTCTCAGAAATATTCTATTGATTAAAACCACGTGATACTTCTGACAAATACATAATGCAGCACTTAATTAAATATTTTTCATAAAATTTATTGTAATCCATAAAAAATTATTTATTTGTTTATATCAAATCATCTATTTGTTTTAAAAGCAAAAAAAACTCATAATTTTATTGACCATGCAAAAACTCAGAAAGAAACAAAACAAAAAATTTAAATAAATAAATAAAATTTGCAAATAAAAATCAGTGCATAAGACAAATATTTGCCTATAAAATAAATATTTGTAAATAAAATAAACATTTTTATTATTTTATATTTAGCAAAATATTGTTTTTGTTATTTTGGCACAGAAAATTTAAGTTGATTAACCGCAACTGTTGTCAAACGTCTTCATTATTATGCCAAATATACAAAATGTTTCAAATTTTTGTACATAAAAGTTTCTATGTATATAGTAGATATGTATTTATTTATTTTTCGATACAGTGTCTCATCAATGGGAATTTTGATTTTTGAACTTTTGAATGAAATTAAGTCTACTGGAGACCATTTTTATTTATGAAATCTTTTAAGCCGTTATTTTATTTATATTCATATAATTTCTTTAAATAAATTACTTTTTCTGAAATTTCTTAGATATTGTTTATATTTTTGTGGCAAAAACTTGATAATTTGTACTTGCAATTAATAAATAACATACATACATTTCAATGACTAATACATACCGTCAGCTTTACCTGATAGTAGTCGAATAATGACTTACTGTAGGATCAACATGTATGGCTGCAGCTACAGTAGCAAGTGTTTCCAGAATCCCAATAAGCACCAAAGCCCCAAAAATTCATGCTCTTGAACTTTAAAACATATGAATAGAATTTATGTTTCCTTTTTACTGGAGAATGCTATTGATATAACCTTTTCAGTCCCAAGGAAAAACCAAGCGTCGGAAGTCTTCAAAAATATTGTTTTATGCTTCTGGAAGATACAATACAATAAACAAATGTTAAAGTACATAAAGTACGAAAGGATTCTGAGATATTGTAGATGCAGCCAGCTGGACATTCGTAACCATATGAAATAAATAAACTTATTTACTTAGACAGTTTTCTTTTTAAATTCCTGAAAATAATTATACTCCTGGATGAAAATTGATTGATCAGGAATGGAACTCCTTGAAGCATTACCGATCATTTGGAATGCATAGAAACATGATAAAATAAGTAAGAAAGTATGGTCCGTAAAGCCCGACCATATAATACCCTACACTAAGTAAATGAGCAAAACATTTTTCTTTTCAAAAACATCAAAAATTAATATTCGTGAGTGATTTTCGGCAGTGGGCCTTATATGGATGTTATGACCAATTATGAACCGATCACCATGAAATTAGGTCGTGTGATTTATGTCTATATGAAAGTTATTTATGTTGAATTTTGTGTGTATACCAACTTTTTTAAAAGATTTATGCACGTTAAAGTGATTTTCGGAAGCGGGTCTATATGGGAGCTATGACTAATTATGGACCGATCGTAACAAAAGTTGATGACATGAATTTTGTATATATAAAACTTATTTGGAGCGAATTTTGTGTAGATACATGTATAAATTAAGCATTTATGACCCATAAAGTCCAATTTCGGGAGGACATTTGTATGGGGGCTAGGTGAAATAATGGACCGATTTCAGCCAGTTTCAATAGGCTTCGTCCTTGGGCCGAAAAAGCTATATGTACCAAATTTGATCGAAATATCTTCAAAATTGCGACCTGTACTCTGCGCACAAGGTTTACATGGACAGCCAGCCAGCCAGCCGACCAGACGGACGGACGGACATCGTTTAATCGACTCAGAAAGTGATTCTAAGTAGATCGGTATACTTTGAGGTGGGTGTTAGACTAATATTTTTGGGCGTTACAAACATCTGCACCCTATCCACTATGGTGGTGTAGGGTATAATGGAAGTAATTTTAGCCGTTTCACTTGTGCTGGAGGCAAAACTTCGGGTGGTGGTGACTAGTGTTTATAAACCGGTTAACCGAAACCCCGGTTAATATAAAATGTTGATTTTCGGTTAACCGGTTCATCCGGTTTATATCACTCGGTTAACCAGTTTTTAAAATTTGGTACTAAAATTAATAAATCTCACGTTTTGGTGCATTTTTATTCCCTTCACCTTTGTGAGAAGGGTATATATATGTTTGTCATTCCGTTTTTAATTTGGTTCTCATTTCAAAAGTAATTATAGTAACTACAAATATAATTAAAAAATCTAAAAATAATATTAATTACTTAGCTAATATAAAATTAAATTTTAATTACGATAAAACAAGAAATAAAGTCACACCTTTTATTACCAAAATGTATATGAAGAAATTAAATTTATAATTTTGTTATTTTGTTGACAACAAAATAGAAAAAAAAAAACTAATTTAAAATCACATCACGTTTCTAATTTGTTTAATTTGAAATTTTCCTTATAAAAGATTTCAAATGATTATTGAGAAATTGCCTAAATAATGATGAAGTATTAAATTAACTTTTAATTTATAAATTTTACCCAAAACAAAATTTAACTATTTTTTTTGAACTCTTTTCATTGTTCGTTGTTTTTTCATTCCTTTTTAAACTTCATTTGTTTACAAAAATTGTTCATGTTTCAATATCGTCATCATCAACATGATCATCAACCTCAGCCTCATCATTTATCATTAGAAACCATCTTCAATGTAACAATGACAATTTATGGTTTCCAAATTTGGTTGCCATATTACTGGCAACGTAAATAAAAACGCTTGTAGAAGAAATAAAATAAAGAGTGAAGTATATTGAAAACAATTCTTAAGATACACAGCGGGTTACAACCACAACATCACTGCCAACAACAAGATCAGTTTGAACAGATTGTTTTCGTTGTTTTCTTGTGTTCAGTATTCATCTTAAAATGTCTTTTACAGTGGTATTATCGATATTTTGTGAATAATGAAAAATATGTATGTATGTGTGACCCTTATATTTGTCTTTTTGGATTTTCGGTGCTCCCAATGTCTCCTCAGTCATAGAAAATTATACATAGAGACGAGACACTTCGTATAGTCAAACAAAAAAATAACAACTCATATGTCTCATACAACAACAAAATACATTGACTAACAAATATTTTGATGTTACAAGAGTTAGGTTTTTGACAACAGACTTCGGTTTTTGACAATTACATCTCGTCTCTATGTTACCCTATGGTCTCAGTCGTATAACGAAAGTAAAAAAGGAGTATTCTTAAAATTTTAACTCGTTTAAGGGTGACAATTAGGGTTTGTGGTTTTCCGGAATATTTTTTCCGGGAAATTTAATTAAAACTGAGAAAATTAATAAAAAGTTAATTATTTAAAATAATGAGATAAATTTTAAAATTATTTGCTACTAGAAAAAATTAAATAATATTTCATAGAAATTAACAAATTTGTTTTTAAAATAACTATTGAATTATTTGTTTTATAATTTATTAAAAACATAAAAATCTGTTTAAATCAATTTTTATTTTTTTAATTCTATATTTTCGTCTCATTAGTAATATTTTAAGCTAGTTCTTACCATAAATTAATAAAGATAGATCGGAAACTCTCTCCTTACTCAGTTGTCAAAAACATAAATGGTGATAATGTATTATTGTATTAACTGTCAAAATTTATAATTTTTTCAATATCATTTCATATTTTTGATTTTGATTATTTTTCCAGACTAGGCGAATTGAGATGTTGCCAAACAACTGTTTACATGTTATTTCGGAATTTATTAGAAATAAGAGGATGTTTTTAGAAAAATATTTGGACATATTTTTCCGAAGATGTTTGTGAAAATCAAAATAAAGTCATGGTAAACTATAAGAGACAACTTACTGAATTAAACTGGAGTTTCTTTACCTTCCCATTTGCTATATTATATAGATTCACTCCTTAAAATCGTTCCATATTTGCACAAGTTACAAGATGTACAAAGTTTTCCTAACACGAGGTGATCTACTTTGATACCCTGTATCTAGTGTTTATAAAAAACCGAATTTTTGTAAAACCGGTTTGTCGGTCAACCGAAAATTTTCCTTTTTTAGAAAACCGGTTTTTCGGTTAACCGACTTCGAAAAAACCGGTTAACCGATATATATGTGAAGAAAACATAAAATGTCCAATAAAGTATACACAGCTTTAAAATTTTTGGTTTTTAGTAGTCAGGAATGGTTAATATTAAATAACTATAAATATGCAAAGTGCTAAGTCCATTTTATTTTGTAAAAATTTCAAAATTATTATCTCAGTCAAATGGAATTGAGTATAAATATATAATACTTATTTTAATTATTGTTTTATTCATTAAATTTCAACCAAAAAATGTAAATCACAATTTTGTAATTAAATATTTTATTTTAAAAATTTATGATGATTATCAGATTTCAAAAATATTTCAAATCATGGATTTTAGAACGTTTATTTCTAAAAAGGAACTTTGTACACTAAACTAATGAAATGATTATTAAAATAAAATTTTAAGAACAAAACACACTAATTGGTATAATTATCACTAAGTTTATAATGAAGATTTGTAAGATTTAGCTTAAATTCTAGAATTATGCGGAATTAAATTTTAATTTTTAATAGTTTCATTATGTGCAAATTATTCTGAAATCATTGTAATTCTTAAAAAGTTTTATCTAAAGAGGTTTATATTGTAAATCAGCAGTTTAGGTTTCAAATCAGACCAAGTGTTTGATATAATGTGTACACAATGAATACAAACAGCAGAACATAAGATTATTAATTTTAGTCCCAAATTTTAAAAACCGGTTAACCCAGTGATATAAACAGAAAATCAACATTTTAAATCAACCGGTTCGCAAAAAACCGAGATTTTGAAAAAAAAACCGATTCAACACGAACACTACACAATAATAACAACCGAATTTGTTGCCGATCGAATGATTCTGCCTTAGTGACCGAATTTTACAGTTGTGGCTACAAAATTTTAGGAGTGGTAACAAAAGTTTGGTTGCTACAACCGAAATTCTTCTTTATCCACTGATTTTCTGTTGATAGAATCGAAAAATTCTATGTGTGCAACCGAATCATTCGATTGGCAACAAATTCGGTTGCTATTACGAATCTGTTTTCTTTGTGTAACTGTATCTCACTTTTTATACTAAATTTTCATAAAGCCTATGTCCTTCTCTATGATTCCCACATACATCATTTTGTAATCGAACACAGAAATCAGATTCGTGTTCACAACCGAATTTGGCGCCAATCGAATTTTGTCGGTTGCATGTACTATCAGTCTATTCGATTGCAATTACTGAATATATTAGTATACACAATATTCCTTTGCTGGTGAATGGCACCAATATTGGAAGTTCGAGTAATTAATACAATTTTTGTTTTTTTATTTAATAATATTCAACAAGATATATTTTTTTCATTTTATTTAGGAAGGCAAATGATACAGAACAAAGATCAAATATGTCTTGAATCTGAAATTAGTCCTTACACTTAGGTGGTGGCAGAACAAATTTTGGCTTTACTGGAAAAACTGGAGATATATGTATGTTTAATCATATCAGGCAGCACATCATATAAATGTTAAGCTTATCAAGGAATCTTGTATTTGTCTAACAGTTATTACCAAGGAAACCGGAAATATGCTCTAAAAAAGCGTTTTAAGCGCTTTAAATATGCAGTAAAAACTTTTAAATATGCTCTTAAAATTAAAAAAAAAACAATAGGAATTGAAGTTATGAAAAGGTCTCGAGAGGTATATTTTGATGATATTTTATATAAATATGAAGTCACTTCTTCAATTAAGGTTTTATTGCAATAAATTACAAAATGTTGACTTAAATTTTTAAATAAAAATCGTTGTCTATTGGATCTGAAAACATTTTTGAATGGATGTTACTTACATAGATACATATTCTTACAAGTAACGCCATCAAATGTCCAATTGTCCAAAGCACTACCTACTACCGTTTAATATCCATTAAGCAACATATTTTCTGTATATTGTGTATGTTCTTTTAAATTTTGAATTTTTCAAGTTTCTACGCTCATTATTATAAAAAAATTTAAAAAGTACGATTAGATGAAATATAGAAGTACCATAACGACTTCTTTTTTGGTACCATTAGAAGGAATAAAGTACCATAGAGCCATCCTTTATCTTAGTAAGTTTATTAATTTAATATATTCAAACATCATAAGTGGGGTCAATAGCTAAGAAAGCGCTTTCGTTCCTCACAAAAGTTGGTAGAAAGATTTAGGATCATATACAATTAGATTATGCCCAATTTCATACGCCATACGCCATACTAATTTCTGCAAACTTTTATCAGTATTGCTGCATAATCAACCTAATAATGACTAATAAAACAGTATTCCGGGTGGACATTTGTATGAAGCTAGGTGAAATCATGGACCGATGTTGCCTATTTACAATTCCAGTGTATTTTTCCCAGCTAGCTCCTTTCATTAGGGCCTTATCGTGTTCAGACGGATGGATGGACATAGCTAAATCGACATAGAATCTTATGAGGACCCAGAATATACTATATATATATATATATATATATACTAATGTTGGTCTGCGACAAATATTTTGATGTGTTACAAACGGAATTACAAAATCATCTTTTTTTGATGACGGGTCTATATTTTTATCATATACGGGACTATATTTTTATAATATAATCTAGAAAATGCAACAGATGCTGGTATTATAACTACATATATAAGTATTTAAATATCGAGCACGGTTGACATGTTGTTTTTAATCCATTTGTTTATAAGCTCCTAATCTATTTTGATATTGCTTTTAACTTCGATTTTAATTGAAATTAATCCAAGCCACTGTATTATTAAATTCGTTATATAAGACTCCATATAAGACTATGTTAATGTCAAAGAGAAGAAGAGAGATATTTTTTGTCACATATCATATTGATTAATTTGTATTATTTTATTATTTTACTCAAAATACAATTCAATCATTAAAATACAGAAAACCAAAAAAAAAATGATTTTGCTTGATCATGCCTTTTTGTTAAATGATTGACTAAAATACATCCATATGTACATATGATCTTACATCAGGTATTGATGTAAATGTGTGGTTACTGGTTGCAGTGATCATAAAGATTCTGCTTCTTGTTTAACCAATTCTTCAAAAGATCATAATCTTTTCAAATCTTTTGAAAACAATGCCTCGAAGGGTACAACAAAAAACAATCTGTAAACAATATGGTCTTTGACAATAAACTCTGTTGTTTTTTTGTTTGGTTTGTTTTCTGTTTTGTTCAACATCAATTCGTAATGATCACCTATCTGCTGGATGTTGGATGAGTGAGTATAATTAATTATCTGAAAGGCGAAAGCTAAAGAACAGAAGCAGGTAGAAAACAACGCCCTTCATGGGTAATGAAATGGATTGGCATGCCAGAGTAAATTGTCAACAATACGGCAAGATTACTTAATTGTTGTTCCCTTTGTCAAGTGAAAATAAAACATTTTTGCAATTTTGTTGGATTTGTATTATAATGTATTTAAACAAAAAACAAAACAAGTTGAAAGGATATTTGATCACTTTTAATGAATATTGACACTTTTATTGTGAAATGCACGCATCTACAAACAACGAAACAGACACACTTGCTGCACAGACTGTCTAAGGGAAGATCGGGTATGAAGAAAGGCAACTAAATTTACGATCTTACGTTTTTAGTATTTTATTTTTTGGTATTGTGTTCATCTGGCTGTTGTTGTCAAATTTAATGGAGTTTGTTTTCAAAAACCTCAATCATAATTTTTGTTTACTCATGACAGTTGTGTTGTTACCAAAAATAAAATAATGTGATTTTTTTTTAAATAATACAAATACATATACCATTTGTTTAATTAAGAACAACTGCTGGTTGTACCTGTTTTATTTGAGTTTTGTTTTTGTTAAAAAATATATTACTATTTTATTGTTGTTGTTTATGTTTTTTATTAAAATCAGAATTCGTTCTGCTTGGTTATGCTTTGTAATTTTTAAGTTGAAAATCAACAACAACTACAACAAGAAAAGTTTTTAATTAAAAATAATCAAACTGACGAAATAAAGTAATTTTGCATTTAGTGTAATTTCTGCATATTCAATTATAGTGCTTAACAAAAGTAAACCTTCTAAACTACATGTGATCTTGTAGTAGGATTATGGTTTATTCATTAACAATTGGTTTAGGGAATATATTGTTTGATATTAGAAAAGCCTCCTAGATCTGATTATTAAAATGTTCATATAATATTAAGGAGTGAGATCGAAAAATTCTTAACACACGTTTTTCATTACATTTTTTAACCCAAGTATTATTTGAATTTTTTTTTGATCAAGTTACCTTTGAAAAACATGTCAGTTATTATGTGTAATGTCAATTATATTAATTTTTTTGTTAATCTGATTAAAATGAGTGACCAGAAAAAAGTGCGTACTGAAATTATTAAATATTTTCAACAAAACCCAACTTGGTCTTACAAAAAGTTGGCCAAGCATACAAAGGTCTGCCGTCAAACTGTTCCCAATGTTATTAAACAGTACCGGGAGAACTTGTCAGTTGATAGAAAACCTGGTTCAGGTAGAAGGAATGGTCCACATGATGTTTCTAAAGCCAAAAAAATAGAACGCATTTTCAAAAGAGCTCCCAACACATCCGGTAGGAAAGCAGCCCGGTTAGCTCAGTGCTCGGACTATTTGGTACGAAAAGTTAAAGCTAATGCAGGTTTAAAAACATACAAGGCTCAAAAAGTTCCTGACAGGAACGCTACTAAAAATTTAGAGGCCGAAAACAGAGCACGGAAATTGAAGTCAAGTTTTATAAAAAAATATTCTTGCTGCATAATGGATGACGAAACGTATGTTCTGGCAGATTTTTCGCAACTTCCAGGTCAAAAATTTTATGTTGCTGATGCTCGAGGGAATGTTGAAGAAAAGTTTAGGACCCAAAAGCAGACAAAATTTCCCAGAAAGTTCTTGGTATGGCAAGCAATATGCAGTTGCGGCAAAAGAAGCCACTCATTTGTTACAACGGGCTCTATAAATACCGAAATTTACATCAAGGAATGTTTACAAAAAAGGCTGCTTCCATTCATAAGACTTCATAATGTGTCCACTTATTTTTGGCCTGACTTGGCATCCTGTCACTATGGCAAACAAGCCCTTGAGTGGTACAAGAACAATAATGTGGTATTTGTACCAAGAGAGGCAAATCCTCCAAACTGCCCGGAGCTAAGGCCAGTGGAGAGATATTGGGCTCTTGTTAAAAGAGAATTGAAGAGTACAAAAAAGGTGTCCAAAAGTGTGGTAGATTTTAAACGGAGATGGACTACATGTTCGAGCAAAGTGACAGAAAGCACTATAAAAACGTTAATGGAAGGGTTTCCGAAAAAGGTTCAAAATTTCATCACTAGTGATTAAAACTATAAAAATAATTTTTTTTGTAAATTGTAATAATAATTTCAATCAAATAAAAAAAAAATTAAAGCTGTAAGTTTAGTGGTTTCTTTTTTATAAACATATATGTATGTTAAGAATTTTTCGATCTCACTCCTTAGAACGAAAATTCCAAAAAATTATTCCATTACATAACACAGTGTTTTAGAAACGTTTTTTTTTTTGGAAATAATTCAGTATCTCGGGAACTATTGGAGATAGTGTTACGAAATTTCATATGGATGAAAAAATATGAAAAACAAAATTAGTGGTTTATTTAAAATACCTAAAATAAATTATAGTTTTGAAGGATATTCCATACCTTTTTATAAAATTTTTACAAAAACTGCTTAAGGTATTTATAGACGGCAATACTGAGTATTAACACTTTTCAAATTTAAAATATTATTGAAATCAGTCGGTATTTCAAAAAATCGTTTCGAAAAAACATTTATTGTTTACACGATAGTATTACAAATATTTTATTTTTTTGTTGATTGATATTTTTCTGAAAATTTTATTTTTATTTTATATATTCTTGACATTTTTATTTGCCTTATTTGTTTTTATAAATACATACGCGATACATATGAAAATAAAAAGTTTTTGAATTGTTTTAAACAAATTTTCAATACCGACCGTAAATCAAAAAAATCATTTGTATTTTTTGAAAATCTAATACAAATTTTGTTTAGACGATGAAATTGTATTATGATACTTGAGTTTTTGACAAATATTAATACTCAGTATTGCCGTCTATAAATACCTTTAATATTTCGGAAATCATGCTTTTCCATAGATAACGGAGATGTTGACTAAAAAAACACTTTGTTAGTGGATATTCTGTGATGTTTACTACAACTTATGTTGTTCTAAATTCAGCTATTTTTATCTCCACTTTGAACAATGATATTCGATAATAATATTTTCGTTGTATGGGAGGGCTCACGGCCACTATAGCAATCAAACCACGTTCTCTGGTAGAAAGTGATTTGTACAAAGTTTGAAGACTCCTGTAACTTGACAACATAGCAATTTAAATGAAGTTTTAAAACTCTAAATATAATAGTTTCCAAAATATTTGATAATGAATATTAGTTTTGTATGTGAGTAGCTGTCTCCGACCCAACCAATTTTTATTCCATCAACGTACAATGTAATGTACGTCAAACGTCAAAATAATGTTTTAAATCTATAACTATTATAATTCTCTATATACATATTTAATAGTAAATATATTATTCGATTTTCCTTTTGTTCGAATAAAACGAATAATTCGAATAAGAGATTTTAACTTGTTCGAATAATTCGATCACACGTTTAAAATTAATCGAATTATTCGAATAATTAAAATTTGTTTAAAAGAATGAAGTTTTGATGTCGGTTTTTTAATATTTTATTGTTAAAGAAAAAAAACAAAAAATAACGTTAAAATTAACAATTCATGTATTGATAATGTTAAAAAATATTCGAAAACAAAATCCATCAATAAACTTTCATCAGAAATATTCTGATCAGATTCCCTCCCGAACAATCTACAAAACAATTGACTAGCAAACATTTTAGTTTCCGTTTTGGAGCTATGCTTTAAACGTATTAAGAACTTTTTTAAGTCGTTCATTAATTCGGGATTTAAATAAGTTACTACTTAATTCTTTAGTAAACGAATTATTGACTTTTTCTAAATTATTTATAACAAATTGTATTATACCCTCAAGCTCTATCAAAGTTGCTGTGTCTTAGCTTAATCAAGTGGTCTTAGGGAATTACACAAATATGTCCAAAGTTTGATATCATTTTCAGTGAACATGGCTAATTTGAAGTCAGACAGTGCATTATTTTATTACCATGTTAGAAAAAAAATATCCAATGAGGTTTAAAATCATGTATAGACGAAGTTTTATTTTTAGATTTATTAGAGTGTCCAAAAAATTTTTTTTTTGGAATTTTGGAACGCATACCCTCTATTTGTTTTATATATATATATGGGGGATTTCATGTCAAGTGAACCAACTTTTGAAATCGATGTCTTCCGATCGGGATGAAATTTGCACCAAGGTTAGCTCTATTGGATAGTAACTCAGACACAATTTTTCAACAACATCGGTCGAGAACTCTCTGAGTTATAGGGGGTAAAATTTTGACAATTTGGTCAAACAGGGGTTTTTTCTTATCCATGTAACTTATTACCTATTGTTCTTAGCAAAATGTGTCCCAAATAGTATAGATAGCTATTTCTTCGATCTTTCGAAAAAAAATATTTAAAAAAAAAAATAAAAAATTTTTAATATTTTTTTTCCGAAATCAAAAACTTTTTTGACTTTTTTTTAAAATACGCTATTTTTTTTTATTTTTTTTTTTTTCTTAAAATAAAGTTTAGATATTTTCCTTGAACACCTACTTGGTCGCTTAGTGGGATGCGAGTGGGATATCTATCAAAATAAATATTTTGTAACTCAAAACATAAAATTTTTGACTTTTTTTGCAAAATCAAAAACTTTGTTGACTTTTTTTTTTCAAAATGGACCCTTTTTTAATCTTTTTTTTTAGGTCAAACAAAAGCTTAGATATTATCCTTGAAGACCCTTTTGGTCGCTTAGTGGGATGCGAGTGGGATATCTATCAAAATAAATATTTTTTAACTCAAGACTTACAATTTTTGACTTTTTTTTTGCAAATACGATTTTTTTTTCCAAATGGGCCCTTTTTTTAAAATTTTTTTTGTAGTCAAAAGAAAGCTTAGGTCCATTCCTTTAAGATATTTTTAGTCCCTTAGTGGGATGCGAGTGGGATATCTATCAAAATAAATATTTTGTAACGCAAGACATACAATTTTTTAATTTTTTTTTGCAAAATCAAAATTTTTTTCCAATATGGGCCCTTTTTTAATTTTTTTTTTTTGCTCAAAAGAAAGCCTAGGTCCATTCCTTTAAGATATTTTTAGTCCCTTAGTGGGATGCGAGTGGGATATCTATCAAAATAAATGTTTTAACACAAAAATTGTATGTCTTGAGTTACAAAACATTTATTTTGATATATATCCCACTCGCATCCCACTAAGCGACCAAAAGGGTCTTCAAGGATAATATCTAAGCTTTTGTTTGACCTAAAAAAAAAGATTAAAAAAGGGTCCATTTTGAAAAAAAAAGTCAACAAAGTTTTTGATTTTGCAAAAAAAGTCAAAAATTTTATGTTTTGAGTTACAAAATATTTATTTTGATAGATATCCCACTCGCATCCCACTAAGCGACCAAGTAGGTGTTCAAGGAAAATATCTAAACTTTATTTTAAGAAAAAAAAAAAAATAAAAAAAAATAGCGTATTTTAAAAAAAAGTCAAAAAAGTTTTTGATTTCGGAAAAAAAATATTAAAAATTTTTTATTTTTTTTTTTAAATATTTTTTTTCGAAAGATCGAAGAAATAGCTATCTATACTATTTGGAACACATTTTGCTAAGAACAATAGGTAATAAGTTACATGGATAAGAAAAAACCCCTGTTTGACCAAATTGTCAAAATTTTACCCCCTATAACTCAGAGAGTTCTCGACCGATGTTGTTGAAAAATTGTGTCTGAGTTACTATCCAATAGAGCTAACCTTGGTGCAAATTTCATCCCGATCGGAAGACATCGATTTCAAAAGTTGGTTCACTTGACATGAAATCCCCCATATGTAAAACTATAGTTAAATATGAAATTTTGTCTTTCTATCATGATTGCAACCTGTGCCGACTTGCGATTTAGTTTTGAGGTGCATTTACAAGGGAAAAAAATGCAATTTTTTCAGTTTTTGTAAAAATTTTGCACTTAAATAATTACTTTTGCAATTTAGTTTAAAAGAATCAAAATGTGTACGTAATTGTCGTTCTAATAAGATATTGGTTAAAAAATGTTAAAGTTATTAAAAAATCGCCAGGCCATTAACGTGTCTCAGGCCACTAGAACAAGAAATGTAGAAACAAAATTAACATATTTTGAGAAATATTAAAATAAAAGCTTATTTTTACTTAAAATATATCCATATTTACTTGCATATGCGTTTTGGTCTTCGTATGATACAGTTAACCTATTCTCAGGTATAACCAAACAAAAATTAAATTTTGGCAGTTTCAAAACTCCATTTTAAAATTTTTAAAAATTTTGTTAAACAAATTTCAGAATTTTTTAATCATCACATGGGGATTTATTAAGAACATAATAGGGAATAAAAATATGAAAAAATTATAACAATACCTCCTATAGTTTTTCCGTACCTGTGATTTAAATTTTGCGATTTTCAAGAAAAACTAATTCTTTGGCCATATTTTGGCGAATGTGCCTAATTTTCTTACTGTTATGATTTTTAACGTAGGTTAACGCGGTTAATAACATCACTTGTATATATTTTATGATCATGGTCTTCGTCTATTTCAACATAATCATTATAAATGTCATCCTCAATATCATTTTCGACGACCGCTTCATAATCACATTTGCCTTTCAACGCCATTTTAATCTGAGTTTATATTTTGATTATAAATTGCGATTGTGCAAATACTTCGCCAGCATATGTTTACACCACGACCGACCTGCCATGTTTAGACGATAACATTTTTGTTTCAAAATCAATTCTAAAATGAATAACCCTTTTTTACTAAATAACAAATATTTTATTCCGTACCATTTATTTTCGTTGGTTCAAGTCCTAAATTAAACTTTTTGAAAGACTTATTTTTAGAATTGTAACTTTTAGCAGTAATATTTATATAAGAAGCTATCGGACCACTCATCTGCAGTGATGGAAAGACTCCCTCTATCTTTAGTTATTTGTAGAATTTTAAAAACAATACAATTTTTGTAAGTCATTATTACTTATTTAAATATGGAATTATGAAAAATGTTCAGCAATTTAATAAATTTAAATATATACAGTAGCCCAATAAAGTCTACATACAGGGATTAAAATTAAATTTCTTTCGTTGAAAGCTGTATTTGTATGTCATTTATTCGTTTTATTCGATTATTTTTTTAAAATTAAAAAAAATTATAAAATTTAAAAAGGGTATATAAGATTCGGCACAGCCGAATATAGCTCTCTTACTTGTTCTACATAAAATTGTTCGAATTATTCGTTATTCGACAATGGTAATTTTTAAATTGATCGAATAATTATTCGATTAATTGAACGATCATTACTCGAATGAATACCCTAGTAGCTATACATTCGTCAACGCAGAGCTAGCACAAAGGGCTGCAGGGTTTTTTGTATGTATAAAGGATTGTATGTGTTTAAATGTGTGTATATTTAAGATTTTAAATTAAGCGGTTTAAATTTATTGTATTTATTAACATATTAATAAGCTTAATTAATGCGAATATATTTTCTGTTGCTATTGTTATGAAGATTTTGTATTTTGCTAATTTTTCCATCAACTACTACAGCATCAGTAAAGAGGACAATATTAATTCATCTTCAATTGAGCGTTATTTTCTAAAAATAAACAACTACATACATTAATATTTTTGACAATACAAAAAATTTAATTGTATCGAAATATTTTTTTTTAATAACGCAATAAATTTGTTCATAATTGTCCAAATGCTGTAAAAAAAGTCAGAGTGTGTATTTCTAAATGAAAATGTCTATAGAAATTTCGATATGATCTTGTTAAAAATAAGATCTGATCAGTCACTGAACAGATTCATTAAGTGAATTAAGGGACATGATGACGGGTAGTGCGATAATTTTTCAAGGTTTGCTTTTATTTTGTGGAGGTGTATTTTGTACACCACCCTTCCTAACCAAATCTAAAGAAATTGAAGGGTACAAATGTACTCTTCAAATATATGTATTACCGCCTTCATTTATATTTCATTTGTGTCCAGTCTTATCTTTGTTATTTATATTAGAGCTGTTGTATAAAAAATTGCAAAAAATATTCCAAAAATAATAAATGATCATAGATAAAGTGCTGTAGTCGCCCAATTTATAAATATAATTATTTTAAACAATCAATTGATCTATGAGTACATTGAGGCAATAAATAAGACGACACGTTTCACTGATTTCTAACATCTCCACAAGACGACTTGCAACTGGTATGTACTGGTTTTTGACAATAAATTTGATCTTAATTGTCCAATTAAATAAACAATTGACTTGTGTAAAAAATCCTTTGTCACACACTCATAAAATTAATTGATTAAATGTAGTATTTATTTAGTTCATTGTTAACTAAGCTTTAAAAAAAGCATACCAGAATCTTGGTAAACAATGGAATTAAAAAAATCTATGTGTAAATATGTATGTTTGGTTTTCAGCAGTTAAATTCAAAATTTTAACAAAGAGAAACGCAAAAATATCATTTAAATATTTCAGAAGAATTAAACACAAAAATCTTTTGATTAAATTTGTGTGTGTACACTAAAGAAGTCTAATAAAATTTGATTGATTTATTTCATAATATTTAATTTTATTTAAGTAATTTAATTTTTCAAACGTCATGACACGTCATCATTTTTTTCCTCAATTTTCATAATTTTTCTAGTTAGCTTTTTAAAGAATTGACAACACTGACACAATTAGTAAAACTGTTTTGTTAATTTTTAGTAAAGTGTGTTTGTTTTTGTTAATTATATATTTTATATATCTGAATATTATATTTTGTTATTATCTATTGTTGTTTTAATATGTTTTGAGTTGTTAGTGTCATTGTTTTCGTTGGAGCTCTCGTCTTTATTAAATGTTATTAAATATTAGTGTTTGTTTTTCAAGTGTGGGTGTGTCAAGATTTTGTTTATTAATACACGATTTTTTAGGTGCGATATTTTTCAAGTTTGTCATAAAAATAAATAATGCCAATTATGTTAATACCCTACAGATCAATTTAACTAATTGTGAGAGGTTAGTGTGTTTGTTAGTATTTTGCGAAGTCTTTATATTACAATTGGTCAATTCACAAGGTCTCTTATCAGTCATATTGTCATAATGTCTTAATATATCTCGACTCGGCAGTTCGGCTTAACCGACACTTCGGCATTCGGCGAAGGTCTCTACTGGTTGGTTACGATAACACAATAAACATAGCATACAGAGTACTATTATTTTAGGACACTTTTTACTTGAAAAACAATAAAAACCATTGTGAAATATTAGGACATTATGACAATATGACATGATAAGAGACCTTGTGAATTGACCAAATAAATAAATTAACAGATAGTTTCGGGGCATTTTGTTTCCAAGGGTACAAAAGGGTTGAGCTATGTATAGACGGTTGTCAGAATATATACTACTTTTAACAGATATTACAACTTTAGTGATTTATTACACCACCATTTTTGGGTGATTTTTGTAGCGCCCAAAAATAGTAGTCTAACACACGCTTTAAAGTATACCGATTGACTCAGAATCACTTTCTGAGTTGATTGTGCGCAAAGTAAAGGTCGCAAATTTGAAGTACGAATTTGGTACATGAACTTTTTCGGCCCAAGGCTCCATTATTTCACCTATCGCCATACAAATTTCCTCACGAAATAGAACTTTAGCAGTGTTTATAAATCGGTTAAACCGAAAAACAGGGTTTTCTTCGAAATTTTTTGCGAACCGGTTAATTTAAATGTTTTAGGTTAACCGGTTTTTAATATTTGGGACTAAAATCAATAAATCTCATGTTTTTGTGAATTTTTTATATTCGTTGTACACTAATACCCAGGTTTGCGTCGCTAATTGGGCCTGGAGAAACGCGACGCAAAACGAATCACGATTTTCCATACATTTGTATTGATTTTCATTTAATTGGTTCCTAGATTCATAATTTTTGCTGAAAGAATAGATTTTTCAATACAAACATTTTCATATTAACAACACAAATCGAAGTACTAACGATGCAATTTCGAAGCCATGCAACGCAAACTGAAACAATGCAAATCGAAGCACTAAAGACGCAACTTCGAAGACATGTAAAGCAAACTGAAACAAATTCGAAACCGACGCAAACCGGGGTATTAGTGTATTTGACTTTCTCTTCCATTATAGGATAGTATGCATAACATCAGTAATGATATCAGTTCCACACCAATTTTTAACTGCTTATTAACTGCTCTTAATCCGATAAAAGTAGCTCTTCAGAAACTTTGACAAGTGAATGAAATTTGTTGAATTTTAAATCGAAAGAAATGCGAAATGGCTGCAACGCCAAAGATTCAATGACTGACTTAGATTTCATTCATTCGATTATTTAGTACATCCGTCTTAAAATGTTGTGTGTAGTACGAAGTACTTACTATACGTGCCAAAGAAAATGTGTGTTCTTGTGTACGGATTTGTGAATGAAAGAAGAATTTTCACATAAATTCCATCATATCAAATAATAAGCTTCAACACAACTAATCTTCAGCTGTCTCGTTGTCTGTCTGTCTGCCATTCAGTCTGTCTTGGTAACATACTTGTACATTGTACTTGTTCTTAGAATGATACAAATTGATATGATTACCTTCTTAATTTACTTAATATTGTTTAATGACAACAGCATTTCAATTGGCTGACTTACTAACAACTATTAATAAGTAAGTGTTTGTTTGAATGTTTCAGTATGTATGTATTAGGGTATTCCAATTATTCGATTTTTCTCTTTTCGAATAAAACGAATAATTCGAATAAGAGATTTTAACTTGTTCGAATTATTCGAATAATTTAATTTTTTTTTTAAAAGTAAAGAATGAAGTTTTGATGTCGGTTTTTTAATATTTTATTGTTAAAGAAAAACAAAAAATAACGTTAAAGTTAACAACTCAAGTATTGATAATGTTAAAAAACATTCGAAAACAAAGTCCATCATATGTCGTTCATTAATTCGGATTTTAAATTGATTAAATTTCTAAATTATTTATAACAAATTGTATTATACATCAAGCTCTATCAACGTGGCCGAATCTTTGCTTAATAAAGTGGTCTTGGGGAATTACACAATAAAGGGAATCTGTCCAAAGTTTGATATCATTGTCAGTGAACTTGGCTAATTTGAAGTCAGGCAGTTAGACAAAGATGTTCAACGATGCACAGTGGTATGTGCAAAAAAAAAGAATTAAATAAATCTGTAACTTCTAAACCATTAGTCCGATTTGAATAAAATCTCACATGAGCAAAGGGGAAGTGTCTTGGAGTTTAAGTTTTGAATCTGGACCTCACGACCCCACCAGGAGCTGGGCCAAGGGTCCCCAAAGTAGGACACATCGGGTATGGTCAATTTAAAAAATTATCCTATTTCTTCGTCTGTGTTCCGATTTCAAAAAAAATGCATATATAGAAAAAACCTCGTCGTAGCTATCAATTATCTCTTATAGCTTAGGAGATATCCGCATTTAAAAAATTAAATTTTCAATATTTTTGAAAAGCTAATTTTACACAAAATATTTTAAATGAAAAAAAAATTCCAAAATTAGTTTTTATTTTTCCATTTTCAATAAAAAAATCTGTATAAGTTTAAAATTTCATTAAAAAATATTCATAAATAAAAATTTTATATCAATTTGAAAAATTTGTATCTATGCAAAAACTCAATTTTTTAAAAAAGTATTCCATGAATTTTTAATTCATTTTTTAATTAGCTGTGTAATTTTTTGGAAATCGGAACACAAACGATGAAATAGGATAATTTTTAAAATTGACCATACCCGATGTGTCCTACTTTACGGACCCCTGGCCCAGCTCCTGGTATGCTCATGAGGTCCAGATTCAAAACTTAAACTCGACAACATTTCCCTTTGCTCATGTCAAATTTCATTCAAATCGGGCTAAGGGTTTAGAAGTTACAAATTTATTTCCCACTTTTTTTTTCTCATACCACTGTGCGATGTTCAAGATCATGAATAAGACGAACTCATGCTTTTCTTGCAACAAAACGTGAGTTTACAATATTTGTGTTTATCATTCACGGTTAATAACATAATTTTTAGAATTGTAACTTCTTGCAGTAATATTTATAGAAAGAGCTATCGGAACACTCATCTACAGTGATCGAAAGTCCCTTTGTCTTTAGTTTTTTGTCGAATTTCAAAAACAATACAATTTTTGTGAATCATTATTACTTATTTAAATTTGAAATTATGAAAAATGTTAAGCAATTTAATAAATTTAAATATATATATAAGGCGAAGGCCCTGGCAGCCAGTCCTTTTTTCTCTATATTTTTTGTAAATTAAATTTGCATTTATTATTATTATTATTAATATTTATTTAATTTATTTATTTATTTATATATATTTATTATATATATTTATTTATTTATATATATGGGGCATTTCATGTCAAGTGAACCAACTTTTGAAATCGATGTCTTCCGATCGGGATGAAATTTGCACCAAGGTTAGCTCTATTGGATAGTAACTCAGACACAATTTTTCAACAACATCGGTGGAGAACTCTCTGAGTTATAGGGGGTAAAATTTTGACAATTTGGTCAAACAGGGGTTTTTTCTTATCCATGTAACTTATTACCTATTGTTCTTAGCAAAATGTGTCCCAAATAGTATAGATAGCTATTTCTTCGATCTTTCGAAAAAAAATATTTAAAAAAAAAAATAAAAAATTTTTAATATTTTTTTTCCGAAATCAAAAACTTTTTTGACTTTTTTTTAAAATACGTCCTTTTTTTTTTTTTTTTTTTTTCTTAAAATAAAGTTTAGATATTTTCCTTGAACACCTACTTGGTCGCTTAGTGGGATGCGAGTGGGATATCTATCAAAATAAATATTTTGTAACTCAAAACATAAAATTTTTGACTTTTTTTGCAAAATCAAAAACTTTGTTGACTTTTTTTTTTCAAAATGGACCCTTTTTTAATCTTTTTTTTTAGGTCAAACAAAAGCTTAGATATTATCCTTGAAGACCCTTTTGGTCGCTTAGTGGGATGCGAGTGGGATATCTATCAAAATAAATATTTTTTAACTCAAGACTTACAATTTTTGACTTTTTTTTTGCAAATACGATTTTTTTCCAAATGGGCCCTTTTTTTAAAATTTTTTTTGTAGTCAAAAGAAAGCTTAGGTCCATTCCTTTAAGATATTTTTAGTCCCTTAGTGGGATGCGAGTGGGATATCTATCAAAATAAATATTTTTTAACTCAAGACTTACAATTTTTGACTTTTTTTTTGCAAAATCAAAATTTTTTTCCAATATGGGCCCTTTTTTAATTTTTTTTTTGCTCAAAAGAAAGCCTAGGTCCATTCCTTTAAGATATTTTTAGTCCCTTAGTGGGATGCGAGTGGGATATCTATCAAAATAAATGTTTTAACACAAAAATTGTATGTCTTGAGTTACAAAACATTTATTTTGATATATATCCCACTCGCATCCCACTAAGCGATCAAAACCATCTTAAAGGAATAGGCCTAAGCTTTCTTTATAGCAAAAAAAAAAATTACAAAAAGGGCCCATTTTAAAAAAAAGTCAAAAAAGTTTTTGATTTTGCCAAAAAATCAAAAATTGTATATCTTGAGTTACAAAATATTTATTTTGATAGATATCCCACTCGTATCCCACTAAGGGACCTAAAATATCTTAAAGGAATGGACCTAAGCTTTCTTTTGACTAAAAAAAAATTTTTAAAAAAGGGCCCATTTTGAAAAAAAATTCGAATTTGCAAAAAAAAAGTCAATAATTGAATGTCTTGAGTTACAACATTTTTATTTTAATAGATATCCTACTCACATCTTCCTAAGTGACAAAATAGGTCTTAAAGGAAAAGACCTAAGCTTTCTTTTGAGCAAAAAAAAATTTTTAAAAAAAAGTCCCATATTGGAAAAAAATTTCGATTTTGCAAAAAAAAATTAAAAAATTGTTACAAAATATTTATTTTGATAGATATCCCACTCGCATCCCACTAAGGGACTAAAAATATCTTAAAGGAATGGACCTAGGCTTTCTTTTGAGCAAAAAAAAAAATTAAAAAATTGCCCATATTGGAAAAAAATTTTGATTTTGCAAAAAAAAAATAAAAAATTGTATGTCTTGCGTTACAAAATATTTATTTTGATAGATATCCCACTCGCATCCCACTAAGGGACTAAAAATATCTTAAAGGAATGGACCTAAGCTTTCTTTTGACTACAAAAAAAATTTTAAAAAAAGGGCCCATTTGGAAATCGTATTTGCAAAAAAAAAAGTCAAAAATTGTAAGTCTTGAGTTAAAAAATATTTATTTTGATAGATATCCCACTCGCATCCCACTAAGCGACCAAAAGGGTCTTCAAGGATAATATCTAAGCTTTTGTTTGACCTAAAAAAAAAGATTAAAAAAGGGTCCATTTTGAAAAAAAAAAGTCAACAAAGTTTTTGATTTTGCAAAAAAAGTCAAAAATTTTATGTTTTGAGTTACAAAATATTTATTTTGATAGATATCCCACTCGCATCCCACTAAGCGACCAAGTAGGTGTTCAAGGAAAATATCTAAACTTTATTTTAAGAAAAAAAAAAAAAGGACGTATTTTAAAAAAAAGTCAAAAAAGTTTTTGATTTCGGAAAAAAAATATTAAAAATTTTTTATTTTTTTTTTTAAATATTTTTTTTCGAAAGATCGAAGAAATAGCTATCTATACTATTTGGGACACATTTTGCTAAGAACAATAGGTAATAAGTTACATGGATAAGAAAAAACCCCTGTTTGACCAAATTGTCAAAATTTTACCCCCTATAACTCAGAGAGTTCTCGACCGATGTTGTTGAAAAATTGTGTCTGAGTTACTATCCAATAGAGCTAACCTTGGTGCAAATTTCATCCCGATCGGAAGACATCGATTTCAAAAGTTGGTTCACTTGACATGAAATGCCCCATATATAAACATTTATTCTTTTTATTCGATTATTCTACATAAAATTGTTCGAATTATTCGTTATTCGAAAATGGCCATTTTTAAATTGTTCGAATAATTATTCGTAAGAAATTATTCGATTAATCGAACGATCATTAGTCGAGTGTATACCCTAGTATGTATGTATCTTAAGTATGAGTGTTTATTGTTTTAGATTTAATACACTGTTTCTAGTTTGCTGTTTGTTGTATCTAAGTGTATTCGAAACAATGTTCGTTCTATGTATATAATGCAGTTGTTCTTAATACTGAATGTGCAACATAGCGCGAAATTCCACTAATCCTTTTACTACGAGTTTCTACTTATGTGTGGGTATGTATAAATGTACCTTTGTAACAATGTATTTGTGTTCTATTTTCTTTGCTTTTGTTTCGGTTCTTATTAAATTCTTTTAATATAATTATATTGTTCTAGGTACTCAAATTCCAAGTATTTCTTTAATAATGAGAGACTAAGTAAGAAACATACGCTCTGAAATCCAAAGGTATTTTGTTTTTGTATAAAAAAAAATTAAAAGCTAAAGCGTTTAAATACTTGGTTCATGTACACTCATGTGTACAAATTAGGGATGTCAATCCCGATCCCGAAAATTCCGGTATTTTTCGGGATTAATAAATCCCGGGATTTGAGATCTTTGAAGCTCCCAAAATACCTAGAAAGCTAAATTATAATACTAATCTCATGAGCGATGTTTTTCCTCTGCTCCATACATCCCGGGATTTACATTAATAAAATTTCGAATGCCTGGATTTGTATACCCCGTACCGCTTGGCATCCCTAGTACAAATGCATACATATGTAGTTGTATTTGGATCTGTACGTCTGAAACCTTAATCATTTTTTAAGCATAAGAAAATGAAAAATAAAAAGAAAATAATATTGTCCCATCAACAATTTGTATTTAAACTAAACAATGTATTCCAAATGTAAGTACGCATGGAAATTACAACTGCACAGTGCATCTTAAGTAGGTAAAAGTAGGTTCAGAAAATGGCAGAATAGTATAGGGAATTTCGAAAGTAGTTTTGAGGCAATATGTAAAATCAAGCTGCGAAATCTTTTATTTTTCAGATTACTTTCATAGATCTGTGTTCCTCTAATGAAATAAAGAATAAAGATAATCAAAATTAGATTTCATGAAGTTGTAAAACTAAACTATAATTTTTCAGGCAAATTGGAGGAGTGATTATGTTCTAACAGATTGGGTAATTCCATAAATCAATAAAAATATTTTGATCATATTGGCACTGTTCAGCTCAAAGCTATAAAACCCATAGATGGCTTGAATGCAAAAATTAAGCATTTGTGGTGGCAACCGCGCTGCAAATTTCAAAGTTTTCCTTGAATATTTGAAAATGAACAATTTCAATGCACAGAAAACTGAAATTTAAAATGTACAATCTAATAATCTTGTTTATATTTTCAAAACCTATCACATGCAAATATCCCAATATAAGGGTCTTTCATTAAGTGCTTCTTATATTTACATTTAAATAAATCAAAGTGTGTGTGAGATATCATCGAAATTTGTCTTTGTGTATGGACGCCGGGTGGCGCGCATTCAAAATGTCAAATTTTCTTTGACTCTGGCGTATGAATCAGGCTAAATGTGACCTATGACATGGGATATATTGGCTTTGGGTGCCGCTGTTGTTGGTGGCTTATATGCAAATACCTGCGACTTAAGAAAACACCGCAAGAAAAAATCTAACGGGGTCAAATCGTAATGGCAGCCAATTCGACAACTATAGTTTCAAAAATATGGCCGCTATCAATTGTTGAAGTTCGGAAGATCCTTTACAAACAACCCTCTTATATAAAACTCATAAACTCATAAAAAACTACATCAGTTTTTAATTCGTAACCCAAGGACTACATCCCCGAATTTCAGGCTAGTCGAGTCTCTTGTAGAATTGGTAAACCATTTTACAAATCATGCAGAAAATGTTAAAAATGCAAGAAATTTATGTTGTGTGGTCTTTATTAAGATTATTTTCAAGAAACTTAGTAATTTCATCAATTTTAAATAAATACATTGGGCTGGACCGATTTGTATGGACGATCACAAAGTAAAAAATCATATAGCAGAAACGCAATCTACGGAAAATTCTAAGAAAGTTTCCTCAAGAAACCATAGCTATGCATAGGTCTAAAATCAAATCCTATCTTGCGCATTTCGTCTTTTATCCGATAAAAAAACTATATATACTGAAATATCATTGGATAAATGGCGAAATGCGCAAGATAGCATTTGATTTTAGACCTATGGTTTCTTCGCGAAAATTTCATAGAATTTTCCGTAGAATGCGTTTCTTCTATTTTTCGTGAAAAAATCTACCCATCCTAATATACATATTTTGACCAAAAATTCTACGTCAAAGGTCCCCGAATGCATCGTAGTCACGACATTCAGTTGACTTCTCCTCGTTATTTTAGGTTCAACATAAGTCGGTGCAAGAGATTCTTAAGCTTACAACAGTAATGGCGGCTATGAGGATTTTTAGTTGTCGTCTAGGTAGATTTATCACAAGAATATCCATGTGGTTTATTTTACTCCCATCTTTCTTTGGCAATAATTTATTGCCATCTCCTCTAGTTACACTCGGCAGTCATGAACAATTGTTAATAAATTTAAAGATTTTGTATCCTTTTCTGACACCATTCTAATAATAGTTTTATTGCGGATTCCAGAACTTAAGAGATTATTTTTGTTCGGAGCTCCAACCGCCATACTGTGTTGGTAGCTGAGGGTTACTGACCTTTAGGAGTTCCAGGATCTCCTTTGGGTTGGATGGTATGTCGCACAATTATTGGAACTAATGAAACTGGTGACTAAGGTTGAACTGCCTTACCAGTAACTGAAGCAGAAGTATCGACGTGATGGGATCCTATCTACAAAATTTAATTTTAATATGAAAAAAATAAAAAATATGTAGTACATATTAGAGTGACAGTTTTTGGGTCATTTTGACCCAAAGGAGATACATGGTTAATTTCCTAAAAAAAAATTTAATGTAATATTCATTAATATAAATAAATCTACATATTTCTAGAAAACAATGCAGAAAGTTAACGAGTTTCACCTATTTATTCCATATAAATAGTAAAATTTTGCATATATCTGAACTTTGACCTTGATGCGCGTCCAAAAATCGTTGTCCGATTTGGCTCAAATTTTCAGCACTTAACATTTAGGCCTAGTGTCACAATATTCCACCCGGCACTCTTCAAAATTTTAACAAAAATTTTTTTCCATACAACTGATTGTCACTCTAGTACATATTGATATACAGGCCTGTTAAAGAATTTCATTCCAATTGAAAGTGGAATTAATTCCGCATTTTGCTTCTTCAGAAAAAATAAAATGAAAATTTGTTTCGAAATGAAACCACTTTCAGTTTTCAAAGTGGAATTGATATTTCTTTGTATTATTTATTTGTTTTTCTAAAAATGTTATAAATAAATTTCTGTACCAAAAACTTCACTTTTGTTTTAATATTAAAAATGTTGTCAAATTAAAATCAGAAATACAGAATTATTAAATATTTTTTGAATTAATAAGTTACACGGAATCTAAAGAACATTAAACAAATCGATCGGAATAAAAATTACGGAAATGAAACAATTCCGAATAAAAGGTTTCAACATTATTTTTCATATTTTGGCTAAATTCATTTGGTATTAAAAAATAAAATTTTTTTTATAACAAAACTTTTTTTTAATTACCAACATTTTTTGCAAGAAACTCAAATTCGGGGGCAAACACATTAAAATTTTTAATATTGTAGCATTGTTGATAGAATTCACTATTTTGTTATTTACTTATTTTTTTTTATTGATATTTTCTTATGTTTCTTTTCTTATGTTATCTTACTTATATCTTGAATGTTCGAAAAAATATGTAATTTTACTTTGACATTTGTATTTGAATTAAAATTGAAAAGTAAAAACAAAACAAATATGTTAAAGTGAAAAAAATTGCGGTTAATCGGTGAACTGACACAAATTAATCGGTTTATTCGTTATTTGAAAATCAGCAATTTTGAATTATTCGAATACCCTAATATTTACATATATTTTTCTGCAAAGCATTGCAAATAGAACATTTAAACATTAACGAATTCTTTCAAAAAATTTATTTCAGTGTATTTCAACAATTATTAAATATGAAATAAATATATTAACATAAGGTGATAGTTGCGAGAGAGTTCTATGAATTGGCATCATTTTAGTCTCACTTAAGCAAAAGCTTTATTGTAAGATTTTTTTTTAAATGTTCCACTTTAAGCCAACAATGAGAACGCGCAATGAGAAAAAATAACTTATCCTGCTTATATATCCCCAAATATTGTTAGAATACCCAGATCCAAACTCACGAAATTCTGTCCCCAAAAAAAATTTTTAAATTTACCAAATTCAGGGATACTGTAAACTAATACAAAATTTAATAAAACAACAAAAAAATTTATCTCAACAGCCATCAAAACTATTAAGCTCCAGTATAATTTTAGTTCAATAGCACATATGAAATTAATTTTATTCAAGTGTATGTATTACTTTTAAGGTACTGTTCTTTATATCTGAATAATCAAAGTTTTCTATTGCAAAGCTCTTTACATTTTCCCCCACATAACACACTGTCCATCATAAGAACCCAAACATATGATTGTTGGTTGTTTTGGAATTGCTCATACCCATTCGCAACAAAGACAATCAGCTGTTCGGTATGAGATCCATGTATGCATTAAACCAACCAACCAAACAACAAATAAAACTATACCGTGTTTATAAACAAAAGACCGCTGAGAAGCCCCTTAGAATAATTATTTCACATTTAGTTCTTTTTATACCCACCATCGAAAAAGATGGGCGGTATATTGATTTTGTCTTTCTGTTTGTAACACATCATTCTATGACGATCTACTTATGTCCGCCCGTGTGTCTGTATTTTGAAAAGGGTCCAAACGAAAGGAGATAGCTGGCTGAAAAAAATAATCTCTGTTGATAAGTTTTGTTAGGTAATGAAAATGGGCAATATCGGTCCATAATTTCACCTAGCCCCCATACAAATGTTCCCCTCTACTGTTTAAGCAGCCATAAATATTTTGATTATGCTGCAATCCTGAAAAAATGTTCCTAATACAATTGACCCCATTGTCACATATTGATGGTGGGTATACAAAATTCGGCACAGACGAATATAACACTCGTACTTGTTTTATTTCGCTTTTTATATTTCACCGAAAAGAAAAATAATGCGGGTTTCTTTTTGCGTGGAGAGACGCTTGCAGTTTTTGTTCTCGTATTCATCAGTATGTGGAATTGTAACCTTAGTACGATTATAAGTATTTTATAAAACTACAACAGCAACAATAGCTGCAACAATTCAAAATAAAACACAATACCGGAAACTGCTGCACAAAAAAAGAATAATAAAAACTTAAACGACATCAGCTTTTAAATAGTAAGATGATTACTGAAAGTTAGAGGTAGAAAAGGGAAAGACGAGTGAATGAAGTAGGAAAGAATGAATGAAAGAACCAAAATAACACAAATTTTTATTGTACGACTATTATGTTCTTAAGAAAAGAAGAAAACTCTCTTAATACCAGCTCCCTTCCAACCTGCTATACACTCTGCTTAATTTTACAAAGTAGGTTTTGTTCATAATTGTATAAAGTTACATGATTTTGTGGTATGTATGGTAGTTGTTGCTGCTGCTGTCATTAATGTGTTTTCAAAAAAATAAAATAAAAACTGCAACAACAACAACAGACCAGCAACACCAGCACTAGAATAACCGACATAACAATCGAGACAATCTAGAGTGCAATAATTGCTCTTGCATTTAACCAAACTCATTATCATCTTTAAACTTCACTTAACATCCGACCAACATCCTCAATAACATCACCAACCACGATTATATTTGGCATTTGTTCGAAACTCACAGTTACCGCAAACACAATAGAAACCACAAAAATTACGCACTGCTTCATATTAATAAAAGGAAAAAGTAAATAATTACTTGCTGCTTTATTTATTTAATCCCAACTACAAACATTGTATGTTAATATATTATTATTCGTTGTTTTTTTTTATTAATATTCAACTTTTGTATGTTAAATTTAAAATTAAACGGAAATTTTAAAAAACTTAACTAAAACACTTACTCAGGCCTCTCACACATTTCGTTGGGAATGATTTCAATCGGTATCGGATCGATTTTTAGCTTCTTTAAATTCCGTTTGATTTTGTTAATTCAAAAATGATATAATAATTCTGTTTTTATATCCTCCACTACCAAAAGAGGTATCTATGTCTGTAAAACACTCTCACGTTCAAAATACAAGTCGAACTTAACAGGATTTCCAACGAAATGTTTTTCATTATACTAAGCAGTTTGGTATTGAAAATCATCAACATCGGTACAGCAAAACCAAAGTTGTGAACCAAAATGTAAGATAAACTCCAAAAATTTTGTTATTTTTCACAACTTAATATGAAATAGTAAGAATGGTCCATAATATGTCCCAGTGCCCATACAAAATTGTTCTTGAAAAACTAAATCACTTGACCAATCCATTATCGATGTCGAACCAAAATTTAACACAGGTCAGATGTATGTATTCAAAAATCATACTACTTGATTTTGTATCAGTCACATTTGACCTACATTAGAGTGTCCCTTAGAATTAAATTTTTTGAAATGTTGAAACAGTACCCCCTGAAAACTTTCGTAATGACCTAAAATACCACCAAATAAATTTTTAGCTTGTTCTAAGAAGGGCAACCCGTGCCGACTTTCGATTTAGTTTTGAGGTGCATTTACAAGGGGGAAAATGCATTTTTGTTCAGTTTTTTTTTTTTTTTTAAATTTTGCTATTAAGTAATTACTTTTGCAATTTAATTTAAAATAATCGAAATGTATACGTAATTATCATTGTAATGAGATACAAAAGACAAAAATTGGTTAAAAAATGTTAAAGTTATTAAAAAATCGACAGGCCACTAGAACAAAAAATGTAATAACAAAATTAACATATTTTGAGAAATATTAAAACAAAAGTTTATTCTTACTTAAAATATATCCATATTTACTTGTATATGAGTTTTTATCTTCATAGGATACAGTTAACCTATTCAACCAAAAAAAAATATTTTTTTTAACGGCAGTTTCAAAACTCCAATTTCAAATTTTTAAAAATTTTGTTAAACATATTTCAGAATTTTTTGATCATCTCATGGGGCTTAATTTACAACATAATAGGGAATAAAAATGTGAAAAAATATGTCAATACCGCCAATAGTTTTTCCGTACCTGCGATATAAATTTTGCGATTTTCGAGAAAAACTAATTTTACTCTTATTAATTTTAAGTAAAATCTGTTCAGAATATTATAGTCTAAGTAATTTTAAATATAGTCTTAAAGATTTCCTAAAATTGGAAAACGTTAACCCTTAAATCGAGAAGGTCAAAGGTCAAATTTTTCAATATTTGGAATTTCTAATGGAAAGATAGCGAAATGTTATATATTTTTTTGGCCGATTTTGATGAAACTTAAGAAAAATTTACAAAACAGTAGAAAAATGGAAATTAACCCTTAAGAGTACTTGGGGTCAAAATGACTGTGTTTTTCGCGATTTTAAAAGTTCGGGGTCATTTGGACCTCAAGTGCTCTTAAGGGTTAATTTACATTTTTGTACTCTTATTGTAAATATATGTATATATTGGAACGCTTACCCTCTATTTTTTTATATATATAAAACTATAGTTAAATATGAAATTTTGCCTTTCTATCATGATTGCAACCCGTGCCGATTGCAACCCGTGCGGACTTGCGATTTAGTTTTGAGGTGCATTTACAAGGGGAAAAAATAAAATTTTGTTCAGTTTTTGCAAAAATTTTACCATTAAATAATTACTTTTGCAATTTAATTTAAAATAATCGAAATGTGTGTAATTGTCGTTCTAATAAGATATAAAACACAAAAATTGGTTAAAAAAATTTAAGGTTATTAAAAAAAATTAAATTTTTACCGGCAGTTTCAAAACTCCATTTTAAAATTTTGTTAAACAAATTTCAGAATTTTTTAATTATCACATTGGGATTTATTGAAAACATAATAGGGAATAAAAATATGAAAAAGTATGACAATACCTCCTAAAGTTTTTCCGTACCTGCGATTTAAATTTTGCGATTTTCGAGATTTTTTGGGCATATTTTGGCGAATGAGCCGAATTTCCTTACTGTTATGATTCTTAAGTAAAAGCTATTCGGAATATTATAGTCCAGGTAATTCTAAATATAGTCTGAAAGTTTTACTAAAATCGGAAAGCGTTAACCGTTAAATCGTGAAGGTCAAAGGTAAATTGTTTCAATATTTGGAATTTCTAATGGAAAGATAGCTAAATGATACATATTTTTGAGCCGATTTTGATGAAACTTAAGACGAGCTCTTTCCAAAAATATAAAGCTCTTGGAAATCGGATGGGAAAAAATGGCACGTGTTAATAATTTTATATGTCGAAAGTATCCTATTTTACATACTTAAACTCGAATACTCCTTGGCTACGCCCACGTCAAATTTTATCCCCGATCGGACCAGCCGTTTAGAAATGCCAGATTTATTTCCAAAAAATTTCGATTCTGCCCCACTTTGCAACGCTAGGCACAAATTTTTTAAAATTATTTTTAAAAATAAACTTTTTAGCCTTTTTCTAATATTTAATTTTATATTCCTTCTTTGCATTGCTAATTTACGATTTTTTTATTTTAAATTTCAGGGACATTGTTTATTCTCTATTATCTGAGGTTAAAATTGTCAATTGTCATGGTAAAACAAGTAAGAAAGTATGGTCGGTCAAGCCCGACCATATAATACCCTACACCAAGTAAATGAGTAAAAATATTTTTCTTTTAAGATATCAATAATTTATATTTTTGAGTGATTTTTGGAAGTGGGCCTTATATGGGAGCTATGACCAATTATGGACCGATCACCATAAAATTAGGTCGTGTGATTTATGTCTATATTAAAGTTAACTATGTTGAATTTTGTGTGTATACCAACATTTTTAAGCGATTTATGCACGTTAAAGTGATTTTCGGAAGCGGGTCTTATATGGGAGCTATGACTAATTATGCACCGATCGTAATAAAATTTGGTGACATGAATTTCGTATGTATAAAAGTTATTTGGAGCGAAATTTGTGTAGATACATATATAAATAAACATTTATGACCGATAAAGTCCAATTTCGGGAGGACATTTGTATGGGGGCTATATGAAATAATGGACCGATTTCAGCCAGTTTCAATAGGGTTCGTCCTTGGGCCGAAAAAATTATATGTACCAAATTTTATCGAAATATATTTAAAATTGCGACCTGTACTTTGCGCACAAGGTTTACATGGACAGCCAGCCAGCCAACCAGACGGACGGACGGACGGACATCGTTTAATCGACTCAGAAAGTGATTCTAAGTCGATCGGTATACTTTAAGGTGGGTGCTAGACTAATATTTTTGGACGTTACAAACATCTGCACAAACGCATAATACCCTCCCCACTATGGTGGTGTAGGGTATAATGAAGTCCAAATAAAAAACAAATTATTTTCCTTATAAGTACATATATATTAGTGTGGGTCAAATTGTATGGGGCCCAACAAAAGTACAAAGTAAATATTCTCGAAATCAGCCAATTTCAAATCAGTCCCCAAGCTAACTCATAATAAGTAGGTACAATCATTAACATTTTTAGTCCTCATTTAGCGTTTATTAGAATTCTTAAATTGCATTTAAAAAAATTTTCAAAATGTAAAATTTTTTTTGGTATCATTTGTTTTTGCATATGTTGGCTGGGACTGTCCAATTCTGTCTGTTATTTTTGTTTGTTTGTTTGCTAGTGAATTTGACAGCTCAAGCCTCTAAGCAAGTTATTTATAGACACCGCTGTATTATTAGACCTTGCAAATGTGCAAAATAAAGGCCATCCTACAGTGCACTTTCTAATGCTGCATCTTTTGTAATTTTTAAAAAGTCTATGCTTTCAATAAGTCGTTTAAAATTATTATTTCCCTAAAAACTCAAAACTTCTTACTGCTACAAAATCAAAGTAAATGTCTGTTCCTTAACATATCCACATAATGTGTTTCTAAAATGATAGGATTGCTTAGAAGAACTATTTACCATTTACTTTGAAGTCGGCTTTGAATTATTAGAAATTATTTAATATATTTTAATTTCATACTTATTTTTGTGATATAAAAAAATATATATTTTTAAATGAGAAAAACTTTTCTTCCATTAAATTTGCAACAAAAACAAAAAAAAATCCTTTTAGAAACAACGCAATCTAAAAAGTCTTTTAAAAAGATAATGACACACTCGAAATGAATAAGGATAATACTCATGCAAACATACGTGCTGATATGGATATGAATACATATTGTTGGTTGTATGCAACGTAGCAACATAATCATAAACAGCAACAAAAGCAGCAGCAAAGTATTGTATCTACTCGTACGTATTTTATTAGAAATTCAAAACGGGTATGAGGTATGTTGCTGTTCTCAACATAAACATATCAGCAAATAGAGTTGCCAATAACACTGTGCTAATTGAAAAAACTGTCAAACGGGTAACGCTGAATCCAGTTAGCTCTTGTTTTCGAGATATACCGTTATTTCGAAAATGGAGGAGGATGGACAACATATATTCGCGTAACTCAAAAACGGTTTAGCTTATTGACTAAGCTAAAAAAAACGATACTCCGCAACAAATTTACATTAAAGTATGGTATGCAGGCAGCCGTCCAAAACCTTAGTCTCGTACAGCTCACTTGGGTCCAATAATCGTTATCTTTGTGATACCTGAAAAGAGAATGAAAACAGAAAGGAAGAAAAGGGAAATAGAAGTTAAAGAAAAGGGAAATCTATAGATTGAGTTATAATGAAATTTGCAGGAGTAGAGTGTAGATAAAAAGAGAGGAGAATGAGGAGAGAGGTTAAGAATTCAAAGAATTCGAATAATGCAGACCATCATGAGATGGTTGCTGGTTCCCTAAGAGGTACAATTTGCATGTCCGGTCTTATCAACCATCTGCTTTCCCACAGATAACCCGGAGAGGGTACTAAAGGATCGCTCACCTAAAAGCGTGGCACGTAGATCACCCAGTGCCGGGCAGTTACGGAAGAAGTGTAGGATGGTCTCTTCCTCATTCCGACAACTTCTACAGAAGCCGTGGTAAAGTAGCCCAATACTTGCGACATGATTACCGAAAGTGCAATGCCCGGTGATCATCGCCACCATGTTGCTGAGTCGTATTCGTTGTAACCGAAGCAGATACGACGTGTGTTTACAGTCCAACACAGGTCATATCCGGGGTTGTCATAGAATCCAATCATTGTCGGAATCGGTTTTGAAAACGACAGAAAAAGGACATTGGTCACGTGAAATTGTAAGTTAACGGTTTTATATTCAATCTAGAATTAAATTCTTTATCGATTAAACAAAAAATTACATTCGATTTCATAAGTCGAATGTACCTTTTTTGTCGTTTTCAAAACCGATTCCGACAATGATTGGATTCTATGACAACCCCGATCATCTTCGTCGTGGCACAGGTGGATTCATTATGCATCTGTATCAGTTCCTTGCATGTTGACAACGGGATTCCACAGAGGAAGTCTATATCAAGGCTCCCACCAAGTAATCAGCAATATAATTGGCCTTATTGTCCCAGTGTCCACGTACACATGTGAGTACAACTGCCGAATGTCTCGCTATCTCATTTAAGGATGTCGGCATTCCTGGACCATATTCGTTGTTGTATAAACACCTACCAGGGATTTAATTTCGGATTTACTGTCAGTATATATACGGATATCTCTACAAAATATACTGTAATATCTGAGCCAGTTTGCTGTTTTTTTTTTAATCTGTGCAGTCGTTTTAGAAATATAATTTTTTTGGGCAAAAAAAAATAATTTTGGAAAAAATTTTTTTTTTGAGAGTTATCTCCCTTTGAGAGTTTTGGTGCTTACTCTCGCATTGGTTAACCCATTAAGAACCAAGACCATTTAAAATGAAAAATTTTTAAATTCATTTATTTATTTAAACTAAAATACAGTCAAAAAACATAGAAAATTAAAAAAACATTAAAAAAAATTTTAGGAAACGTGTTTTTGGGGCTGTACCTGAATGGGTACAATGGCGTAAAGTGTATGCTATTTTTATAATGTGTGAAAACTTTTAAAACATTACTTTTTCAACACAACGCAATATCGCATTGTTCAGACAACCATCTTATTCTGTTATGACATTCACCCCATCGTAGGGGATTTTTTATCCTTTAAGGAAATTGGTTTCCAAGAGTAGTTGCGACACCAGTGTAGTTGCGAAGCCAGTGTAATTTGTATATGGGTCTCACCTTGTAAGTCGCATCTAAATTAGTGTTATCAGCCAAATTAACAAAACGTTTTATTTCATTGAATCTTTTCCGTGATATAATTTCGGAAATTTTGGAGTGCGAGTATCCTCGCAGAGCACCCAATACGTATCTTCTTTTGGCATAGAGGGAAATCCACTGTAAAGCAAAATACTCAAGAATATATTCAAATCTTCTGTGTTAAAGGATAAATTGTGTTTATTAGCTTGCGATGCATAAATGCAAGTCTGCTAAATGGTTAAACTAATAACATTTTCCCATTCAAGTATGAAATAATATTGAACTCATTGTCCAAAAAAATAGTTTGAGACATTTGAACATCGCATGGTCTTATTATCCAAATAGAATTTGTTTTGCTTGATCTTGAGGGCATTATTTTCTGTCAGAACATCTCAAGTGGAACATCATCGTCGCTATCACTGTCACAAAATACTTATATTTCACTTGGTACATGCGATCTCTAACAAAGTCGTCAGCAACACCTTCATCTTCATCCATATTACAATCCGGATCTGATAAAATAATAGCTATCAAAATTGTGGTGCTCATATTTTTCCAAAAAATCTAGTTTTTAAAACATTTGCATTAAAAATTTCACGTTTTGATGGTCTGAAATTCTATTTTAGCGTAAGAAAAATCTTTAAAAAAAATAATACATATCAAGCCACTGTACCCAATTGGGTGCACCGATTTTCCTAATCTCACAACTTTGCCCCAAAAAATCATTTTTCTTATACATTTTTATAAAATGTACACATAATCACTCTACTTCACAAAATTATAAAAAACTCTTCCTTTCGTAAAACCGTGTTTGCTCTCCGCAGCTCAATTGCTACTAACCTCGGTAATATTCCAAAAAATTATATAGCGTTATAAAAACAGGACAAAATATACCTTAAGGGTATTATTTTTTTAAAATTTTTATGTGTGATGTTTAAAAGCACAGTGTGTTGAATGCAAAATCACAAAAAAAGTTATCAAATTTATCTTGTTAAAAAATTTATGAATATTTAAATATTACCTTTTTTCTGTACTCAAGCAGGTACAATGGCTGGGAATGGGTTAATGTTAGGATTCTTCTAAATATATCGCGTTATGGTTTATACGGGTTTTTGCATTAAAAACATGCATTATTTTTAGTTATAACTAGGGGGCGGATTTTCATGCATTTATTATTGGAAAATATGCGCCTAAAATATGCTTCAAAAAAATCAAAATATGACCTAAAAATTTAAAAAATATGCACTTATATTTTTGTGCAGAAACATAAAATAATTAAGTATGGATTTCGAAATATCCAAAAAATACAGCAGTTAGAACTATTCAAATTATACCAGGAATTAAACCATTACAGTTCTAAAACTATTTTTAAAATAATTTTTGTTCTAAAAAAACGATGGATATTTTAATTGGTATGAATACTTGTTTAAAACCATAATCTTTAGAGCTTCTATATTGTGACTTTCCTTTTAAAATCATGAATATTTAGATCGTACTGTAGAGTAGCATCCAACCTTAATATTTATCTCATAATAACCCAGCAATTAGTAAATGTATCCCTTATAGACGGAAATTGTTAATAATACCGAATCACTTGGCTGACTCCAATTTATATATTTTGGTTCATTTGACGTGCTATTTGTAATGCAGATAGAAGTCAATTGGTTACTCTATACATCCGATGTAATCTAGCATAAAGTTTGTCACTTACATAAAATTGTCATTTACATAGTAAGTGTCTCTATGTAATATATAATGCAGGGAATTTAAATGTTAATTGTGTAGTGCATTTGGGTCTAAGTTATCCAAAATCACTAGTTTACGACAGTCTAGTAAAACTACTTGGAAATTACTGTCAGGAGCGGTAACTGTTTATGTGTTACAAAATCTCTTATAAATCGAATTTGCAATGAAAACAAATATGAATGTTTTTCGATACATTTAATAAATTTTTGATACTTAAAAAAACTAAACTTTTTTGAAGAAAAACGTTTTGAAATGATAATTTTCAATTACTGATAGAGAAATGAAGAACTTAATGCCAGTTTCTCGATGTCGAAAGAAGTTAGTCGATAACATTTACTGCTATTTCTATAACAAATTCGACAAAAAATTTTTTGTCGAAACAATGTATTGCCCATTAACGACAAAAAATTTATTTTTTATTAAAAATTGGCATAATATGCATATAAATATGCATTTTGAAGTAAAATATAACAAAATATGCATTATCAATAAAATATGCAAAAATATGCACTAACAAATCGATGCCATTTTGCAGCAAAATGTGCGATTCGGATAGATAATTATTCTACATTGTATTTGGACGTTCGAGAAAAAACATGCATTTGCATATAAATCCGCCCCCTAGTTATAACCTATAATTTTTCATGGCGTAGTACCAAATAAAGCTCATATTGGAATACTGGTGGAGACCATACAACTCAGGAGTTGAGTTCGATAATTCCGGCGAAGGTATAGGTCAAGTGGTTATTACTGGACGGGGCTCTTTTTTGGCGTCGTGTTATATACTTCTGTATCAGCCAAATAATTCTTCCATCCTTTGCGAATGTCAAGGGGGTACGGAGTAATATAAACTAACTAAAAAACTGATGGTAACACTAGCTAATGAATGCATTCACAATGTAAAGCAAATGCAACAATTCATAACGAATGTGTATCTTAAGTGTACATCTATTTAAATGCAGCTAAATAATAGAGACACCAAGCTCAAGTATGAGTGCAACGGCAAAAAAAACAGAGAATTGATGACAAAGACTTATGCTAATAAACCATGTAAAAGTATCAAAAAATCAGAAAGAAAATTTAAATTTTCTAAAGAAAAAAAAAATTAAAATAATCTGCCAAAAAAGAAAGAATTTTGTAAAAGGGTGCTTTCTATTTACAATGAAATGAAAAGAACTCTAACATTTTGGTTGTTTTTCCCCCTTTGCATCAAACAAATCTTACATCAAAAGGGTGTAAAACACATTTACAACAGCTCACAATTTCGTTACGCTTACAAAAGTAATATGTATTCTTTCCTCACAAACATATTTTTTGCTATTTACCAAAGTAGATACAAAACAAAAACTACATACATACTTGCAAAAGGGTTTTCACTTTTCGAATGTACAAAAAATACAAGTACTTAGTCAAAAATTCTAAAGAATGACGAAAAAAGTAAAAGAAATATTTATGAATATGCACCTCTTAAATATGAACAATGGAAGTGCAGATATAAAAGGCAACACAAAATAGAATGGAGTGTATGTTAGAGAATAAATAAATCTAAATTTGCGTAACAATGCCTGACTGGCATCCATGCCACCGTATTTGTTAAGCTCAGCAACATTTCAAAAGGATTTTCCACATACAAACAAATACATTAATACATTCTAGTACTTGCCACCATACATTTGTATCTTTAGAATTTAATATATTTGTAAAACAACTCCACAGATTTTTCATTTGTAGTCACTCGTTCATACATATTTCATTTTCATGTATATTTTAAATTACATATTTTCTAAAGAAAATTCAAAAGAAAATATATTAAATATAATATTTAAGCTGCCTTTTGTTCAGCGTCTTAGCGAGTATTTCGAAAATACAAATAATTTTAATTTATTGCAATTACCTACAATGTATGAATGTATGTAGATTGTGAGAAATAGGAAAGTGTTATTAAGTATTAAAGTTTTTCCATTGATGGGGGTTGGTTGCCGTGGAAATTAATATAAATTATAGAAACTTGACTACTTAAGTAAGATCAGCATTTTTAAAGATTTTTTAAGATTATTTGCATACGTTTTATATGATTTGCTATAACAAAATTATAATTAAAATCACCATGGTTTTGATTTATAAGATACATATGTATATGAAAAAAAGAAATACATACTATATATAAAAAATAAGTTTCTTTGTTGTACAGATAAATAATAACACTGTCCAACGGAATTTTTGAACCGACTAGCGACCCTACTCTTCTGAAAGGACATTTTGAGTAGATCATTTTTGTAGAATAAACTTACAGTCTAGCTGGTCTGATTTTTTTTTTACAGTGGGTCAAAGTTTTAATTTTTTTATCGAAGGTAGCATTATACTAACTGAAAACAATGTTGTAAGTTAATATCTGAGATAATTCTTATTGTCAGAGTTATATAGTGGAATTTTATGGGGATAATTTTTGTGGAAGATCTTAACCCCCTATCTCCTCTCTTTAGGGTTAAAATTTGCCCCTTTTTCGACAAAATCGAAAATAGTCCTTTCAAAAAGGACATTTAAGGATTAAAATATTCTACGAAATATGCCGGAAAATTTCAGTGGGGGTCACCAAAGACACAAAAGTTATAAATAAAACCTTTTACGCTTAATTATCAAAATTACACGCCATATCGGGTCTCACATATTTTAAAAATATCCCAAAAAATCCAAGTATGATCGGAATGAGCTGAAATTAAAAATATAAATAGTCCTTAAGGAGTTCTACAAATGAAAAAATATAGGGACATTTTTGGGAAAAATTTAAAAAATACGGCCATTTTTTTCATATTCCAACTTTGGATGCGTGTAACTTTTTATAGGGATGAGATAACTGTTAGCTGTTAGTATTCGAAATTTTATTGCAAACATAGATGATATTTAAAAAAAAAAATTCGAACCTCCGTAGGCACGCCATATCTAAAAAACCAAAAAAAAAATATAGCAGAATTAAAAAAAAAATAAATAAATAAACCTAAATATCTCTTGGACTAAAAGAGATAACTTACATATGTATGTATGCATATATTTTGTAGATCTCCTTAAGGACTATTTATATTTTAAATTTCAAATCATTCAGATCATATTTGGATTTTTGGAGATATTTTTAAAAAATGTGAGAGCCGAGATGTCGTGCAATTTTGCTAATTTAGTGTAAAGCACTTTATTTACAACTTTTGTATCTTTGGTGACCACCACTGAAATTTTGCGCAAACAATTTCGTAGAATATTTTAATCCTTAAATGAATTTTTTAAAGGACTTTTTTTTGATTTTCTTGAAATAAGGGTCAAATTGAACACTAAGGAAAGGAGCTAGAGGGTTAGGATCTTCCACAAAAATGATCGCCATAAAATTCCATAATATAACTCTGACAATAACAATTCTCTTAGACATTAACTTACAACATTTTTTTCATTTAGTATAATGCTACCTTCGATCAAAAAATTAAAACTTTGACAAACTGTAAAAAAAATTCAGACCAGGTGGACTATGAGTTTATTCTACAAAAATTATCTACTCAACATGCCCTTTCAGAATTATGGGGTCGCTGTTCTGTTCCAATCAAAAAGTCTCAATTTGTTGGACAGTGTAATTAATATAAATCTCTGAATATAAATTCTGTTGGAGATTCAAATAAAGTATTGCAGAAATAATAAAAAAACCGATGTCTTATGATCGCGATGAAATTTGCAACAAAGTTTGTTCTATTGGATAGTAATTCTGATCGATCAAGAACTCTGTGAGTTTGAGGGGGTCAAAATTTGACATTTTCGCCAAACAGGTGTTTTTTCTCATCCATGTTAGCTATTGTTCTTAGCAAATGGATAAGATAATGGTACGAAAAACCGGGTTTTTACCCGTAACTCAAAATTTTGGGGGTGCTTGGCAAATTTCAAAAAAGTATTTATGTTGTATTCGACAAAAGCTACCAGAAAACATGTCTGCATGAAAAGTATGTATTTCTGAATCTTTTTATGTAAATGATGCAACAATTCAATGCATTTAATAATTTTTTTTGGTATTGTCCCAACCCCTTTTTAAGTCACCACCTTTTTAATTCTATTAATTCGCGTCTTGCATCAATTTAATACTTAGACAAGTCTTCAAGTCGCTGCTATTGTTATGGAAAACGCGAATCTATTTAGAAATGCGTCATAAAGATGATGTATTTGATTAAAGGATAATTTTACTTCATCTCCTTTATTTTCTTTTTTTTTAAATTTTATTTAACACTTTCCCAGGACGGTTCTTCTTAAAACTTGAATTGATAATGAAAATTTTACCGGTTTTCACACAAAATACAAACAAAGCAATTTGTGATCATATATCATTTTAATGAGAAATGCGAGCGGCAGTTCATACTTTTAAATACGAGTACATACTTACATAAGTATCTTGTATGAATATGTTTTTTTTATCGTCTATATCCCCTAGAGAGATTTTATCTTTTATTATTGTTTTGTTAAACAATATTTAAAATAGCTTCATACAAACATATTCCCATATTTGTAATTTCAGTCGCGGTTGTTGTTGTTATGTTTTACTCATTGATCAACCCAAAAAAAGGGTTGTTGTATTCCTGTCCCTATTTCAGAATTGTTTCTTGCATTTTGGTTGTTTTCGACAAATTATCAATAACATTGTTGCAAATTATTTAAATTATAGTTTTCGTTCTGCAACCAACAATTTAATTTTCTCTGTCGTTGTATTTATTATTGCTGTTTGTTTGTTTGTTTGTTGGTTTATGCGAATTGTGAACAAAAAAAAAAAAAACAAAATGAATAAATATCAGGAGCATTACGAATGAGTTTCAACAGGAAATACATTTATAATGGCTCAAATTGTTAAGTATGGGTTGTGGGCTTGTTATAAATTATTGTGTTACGCTTTTGTAAGTTTTTGATATAATTTTCTTACTGTTGTAGCTGTAGCTGTTGTTGTTTTGGTTTTTGTTTATGAACAGAACAAAGAAATTAATGCATTTTTAAAATAAGCATAGCAAAAATGTTTATAGATTCCATGCTAAATATCCCAGCTAAACTTTTAACATTGACTCTTTAAAGTTAAGTATAATACATTGTATGAAAAAAATATAAATAAATAAAAAATAAGTTAAAATTTAAAGTTTAAAAAAAAATTAAAAATACTGGTAAAAAATGAAAATTAAACCAATTCTTAGAACGCTGTCGGAACTATCGGCATGTGTTAAAATATTTATTACATCTTCTATATATATACAGCTGCGAAAAAAATAGCACCATACCCAAAAAAAACCCTTCATGTTTAATGGTTTTTTTTGTATATTTTTGATTGTATTCGAGTTTTGAGGACGTCTGACGTATAAGCTGGAACCATCTCCACCAAACATGACAAATTTACACTCATCTGTCCATAAAATATTCTACCACTTTTGGACTGGCCAATTTTGATGTTCCTTTGGGAACTTCATGCGCTTGGCGATACGTATTGCATTTAAGAGAGGGGCCTTTCTTGGACTGCACGTTTTTTTATGTTCTCTGAGGCATGTGCGATTTGTTTGTACTGTCGCAGTTATATTAAGGTCCTTTACTAGTTCGGTTACAGCTTTGAAAGAATCCCTTTTGCTCTCGCGGATCAATGTTTTGGCGTGAAGGGTGGTCAGAACTCGTTTACTTCCACATCTTTCAGCCTTTTCTTTGTAATAAATTGCGTTGTGAATCATTTTGTTAGAAATCCCAACCAATCGACCAACTTCTCTATAAGATTTTCCATACAATATTAGTTTTTTGATTATTTCGCGTTTCTCCGCACTGGAGTCTTTCCCTTTATGATCGAAATAATAAAAATAAAAATTAAATCCTTTAAACATGTGCTTCCAATTAAAGCACTTTTGCGAAACAAACTGTTTTTATAAAAAATGTGTAAGTGGTGCTATTTTATTTTACGGCATTTTTTTGTAGTAATTTTTACTTCAAATTGCTAAAAAAATCACTATAACAATTCCAAGAGAAGCACTACTAAATTTTTAATATAGGGGACTGATAAGCTATGTATTAAATATCAACATTTGTAAAAATACTAACACTAATTATTTGTTTTTGGAAAAATAAAGTGTCATAGTGGTGCTATTATTTTTTTCCCAACTGTATATAAATATGGATGTTTGTACGTATGTTCCGAATGAACTTGAGCGATTTTAATGAAATTTTCAGGGAATCTTCAGAATAACCCAGTGTGTAACACTGTAAAGACTTTTGATATTCGGTCTGTGGGCGGAGGGTCGTTTTAAAATCATATTTTTACACTATACCTAGGGTTTTTAATTTCCCGACCTTTTTTGATTCCCGGGAATCGGGAAATTTGTTTCTACATTCCCGGGTACCCGGCTATTCCCGAAATATATAATGATACTGTAAATTAGGAATATTATAGCCAAATTTCATATAAAAACTTAGTGTTATAATTATTAAATATCAGAGCTTCGAATTAATTAATAAAATTTGAGCTTAATTCACTAAAACCTTAATCCGTAATTAAAAAATGTCAGGCTTTCGTCCGTAAATCCGTTCCTAATATTTAATTTTTTAGATTCATTCCAAAGCCTTTGTTTAAACTGAATTAATTTTAAAGTTAATTAATAACAGAATTTATTCATACTTTGCATGATTAAATTTTTGTTAAATCAAATCATTTACAAATTGAAAAAATTGTCTTTTTGTACTAGATTTTAATTGAAGAAAAATTTAATCATTTAATAAATTTTTGAAGCTATTTTGTTATGGATTTGAAGAAGAAATTTAAAGAAATTAGAATGATTCAATAAGAAAAAAATTCTATAGATAATGAATTCTCTTTTTAAATTTTCATACGAAAAAACCAAGATATTGCCAAGATATAAGCAAAAAACTGTAAACAACTTTTCACTGTGTTTTGGTGAAAAAAAAACAAAGTTCTAACTTGTTTTCTATGTATTTTCGTCAGTTTTTAACTCTCGGGATTCCCGACTAAAAATCCCGGGAATCGGATAGTGAAAAATTGGCAAAATTCCCGGGAAATTGTACCGGGAATTCCCGGGATAAAAACCCTAACTTAAAGATTATATGTATAATTGTTTCTTTAATTATTATAGTAGTTTATATAGTTTCCTATATACAGGCTTTCAAGGTAAGTGATTGTGGCCAAATGTTTGCAAAAAAAAGTTAAACAAAATTTGTCGAAATCTATTAAAAAAAATAATATTTTGAATAACTCTCCGCATTCCACTTTTAATAAAAAAAACGGTTTTATTCAAATAAAATTTGTTTTCGAATAACCTAATGTGCATCTACGTCTAGAGCCGCAGAAACGGAAATATAACGAAAATCACGGCTGCAGCAAATGCGTCGCAGTGCATCTTCATCGAGAGCTGCAACAGCATATCGAAAGACTAGAAGCCAATCGCTTCCTAATGGCTCGATCAAGAGAAATAATCGATTTAAAATTGTCGGCAATTTATTATAATAAGTGTGATTTTTACAGGAATCTTAAGGACGTACTGATTGGCGCAATAATCAAACATTGCTTACATTGCAGCGTTTTGAAGTTCTCTAAGGAATCCCCGGGAATGTGCTGTTCGAACGGTAAAGTTGCCACCAATTATTGAGCCGCCTGAGCTGCTTCTAAGTTAATTTTCCGATGCCAATCCTATTTCCAAGTACTTCCTTCCAAATATCCAAAAGTGCAACTAATGCTTTCAAATGACGTCGGCTCAATGCCTACCTTTAAAGTTCAAGGCCAAATGTACCCCAGAAAATGCTCCACCTTCCCAATGATGATGCTAAGTTCCTTTAAATTTATTTCACTGGAAATCAACGAACATGCGTGTGCATTTTCCGCTAAACATTATCAAAACAATTGTTGGACATCTTCTTCTTTGTTTGCCTATTTGTCATACGAATGTTGGCGACCAATATAATATAATAAAGAGGGAAACCGGAAATATGCTCTAAAAAAAGTGTTTTAAGCACTTTAAATATGCAGTAAAAACTTTAAAATATGAACTTAAAATTTAAAAAATATGCTCTTAAAAAAACAAACTTTTACATAATGTTTATCCAAAAAATATACTTTTATTTAAAAAAATAAACAAAAATAACATGAACTAAAACAAGTATAACAAAAAATAAATACAATATAAAAACAATAGGAACTTAAGCTATGAAAAAGCCTCGAAAGGTATTTTTTGATGATATTTTATATAAATATAAAGTCACTTCTTCAATTAAGGTTATTATTGCAATAAATTACAAAATGTTGACTTAAATTTTCAAATAAAAATCGTTTTCTATTGGATCTGAAAACATTTTTATATATAGAAAATGTTCTTTCGACATCAACTGATGTTATAGGAGCAAATTTAAAAGACAATATTTCTTTAACACTTAGAACGGTTAAGTTTGAATTAGAACTAAAATTTGATATTTAGATGGCGCTATTATTAAAATAGTGCTTATTTTATTTAAAAAAAAGCCATCTATTTTTTAATTTTTAATTTTAAACAAAGGAAGTAAAAACCTGTAACACAACAGCGAAAAATAAGTAAGACAAAATTTGTTTTTGATAAAGTCAAAATGTGCTAGTCAAACAGTAAAATATGCTCTAAAAACGCAAAATTATGACATAAATATGCTCTTAAAACAAATATATGCAAAAATATTGATTTAAGGGTAAAATATACAAAAATATGCACAACAAATCGATGCCAAAATTCTTAAATATTTCTGAAACGTGTAAATATCTTATCCATGTGCTCATTAGACTCACCAGAAAAAACATGCATTTGCATATTTTGGTTTCCCTGATAATAAACAATAATGACGACATTTAATTAAATGTTATATTGCTAAATTTTCATACAATTTTAAAATGTTCCCAGGATTTCTGCAAACACTCATCTATATCTTGCCGCACTCAGAAGATATCCTACATCTCGGAATCCAGTCCATTCCGGAATATTTGTAATCCAAGCCATTTCGTTTCTTCCTTTAGAAGGCTTTCCGTCTATTCTCAACTTCGTGATGGTTTGTAACCATTTGTATTTTGGATTTCTCATAATATGTCCAAGGTAGGCTGTTTTCCGTTTTTTATAGTTGTTATGAGCTCACAATTGCCATTTCTATCCGTCGCTGTATTTCCTTTGATCCGTCCCATTGGAAGTTGTGTACCATTTCGATGGAAAAGATGTGTATTTTTAAGTTAGAAGGGCTGTGGTTATATTTTCTGCTCACAATCATATATTTGGTCTTTCGAATATTTATTTTCAAACCATATGTTTCACTATATGTAACCAGTCTATTCATTAAATCTTGGATCCATGTCACAAATGAGATTTCGTTCGCTAACTTCTGCCAAATGCAAATGAATATTCAAGCCGTTATCGACATGGTATTCCCAAGTCTTACAACCAACAACAAACATTCGGATTGGCTGTGGGAACGTGCAATTTTGGCACCAACAATGACCAAAATCAATTGAAACTGCCAGGCGAAACAATAAAATACAACCCGATTGACACAGTAATAAACAAAGAAAAAGCCGTCAAATATCAAACGGAATTTTTGAATTCAGCATTGCGGACCGATAATTAAAATCGTCTTATAATAATTAATATCGTGATGAAATTGGATATGAACAAGTTTTATATGGAAATAAATCTTTCTACTAACTTTTTTGAGTATCGGTCCATAATTGACTACCCCCCATATAACCCCTATATCAGAAAAATATTTTATTGTCACATATTGATGATGTGTATACAACATTCGGCATGCAGGTGAATGTAACATTCTTACTTATTAAATGTAAAATTTTTATATGACCGTAACTTTAAGAGATGAAAGATTAGTAACCTAAGATATCGGATTCACAGGTTTTTTCTATGGTCTATCGATATGTGTTACTGATTTTTTTCATTTCAAAACACAAAAGAAATACAAGTCATCTGAGTTCAGTTTCAACGATTCTCTTCACGATTAATTCTACCGTGTGCTTTATTCTAAATTGATTGTTACTACTTTAATTTAATGTCTTGTAGTCGAATGGATTAGAATTTTCGATATATCAGGAGTAACGGAAATATTTGTTTAGTTAATTTTAATTCTAGAGTATATTAGTTAAATTGAACCTAGAACTTTTGCGTGTACACTTGCTGGGATATTATTTACACATACAAATATTGGAAAGTTAATCTGGAAAAACTGACAAAAATTTAAATACATGAATGTAGACGACTAAAAAATTGCTCGTTTCAAAGGAAAAGTTTACCAACCATAAACAATTGACAGCAAAAAAACACAAACAAAATAAATAAAACAAATGCAAATTATATATTATTTTTGTGTGTCTTTTTGCCCAGTGTACAAATGAGTCTACATATATTTGCATAATGCATTTCCTCAACAGAGTAAAATTGGTTTTAAATTACAGACAGAAATTTTGATTGAACACATTTGTTGCATACTCATTAAATCTGTGTTTTTAATACGGATTTTGACTAATAGGTATATCTTTATATATATAATTCTTCTGTAAGTGTGTTAGTAACTAAACTCCTCCTTAACAGCTGGGCCGATTTCGATAAAATTTGATGTGTGTGTTTGAGTGGGTCCCTGGATGGTTTAGATTCACAATTGAGCTATATAGGAATTATGGGCATGGCACCTCCCATACAAAGTAAAAATTCATTATTGCATATGTGGAGTACTATTATAGTGGGAGTCTTCAAACGTTATGTGATCTATGGCAGAGCAACGTTTGCCGGGACAGCTATTCTTCTTATATATAAATAGGCCACACGTTTTTTTGTGGTACACTTTTAAGTATGTTATTGTTCACCAATATTGATGAAACATATATGGTTTAAAAGGTTATTTTCTCTAGATGTTCACAATATAAAAAATGGTTTAAAAATTCTTTCCATTAAAGCGGTAAAATGAGTTTTGAAAGTGGTCGTATTTTGGCCACCAGGCGATCCTAGTTCACTTAAATTCCAGGTGATAGAAATTTTTTATTCGATTTTGATTAACATTTTAAAGTTTTAATGTAAGTGCCTATTTTATGACTACTATATATAACCATTCTTGTAAAAGTTTTCGATATTACTTGCTGTAAGCGGTTAATATGTCCCGATTTCAGTAAAATCTTCAGTATGTATTTCTAGGGTTTATGTAATAATATTGTTCCGAAATTGCATTATCAAATTGACTTTAACGGTCTGTAATGGCTTCTTGCAACATTCATCATGTTCATAAACATATTCATCAGTAGAAACTTGTACTTATCTTAAATTTTGATAACACGCTGTTATTAAAATTGTTTATAAGTATGACAACATTAACGGTTAAAGCTGCTAACATTAACATTAAGCTCCTTGTAATCATTGCGGTAGTAGAACATTCTATTTATTTCCGTTAGATTATTCAATAGACTTCTAGAAGATGAAGCTGTGTATATAAATAGTAACAGAGAGTTGTGTAAATGAAAAACTGTATTACCAGCGTATTTTTAAACTGTGTGTATTAAAAGAGACTGAATATTTGAATTGATGTGTTAATTTAAATAAATAAAGAGTTGTTACAAATTTTAAACTACTTATCGCTTTTATTTGCAATTAATTCAATACGGTTTATTTGAAGTAAAGAAACCACCGTATTATTTAAAGTAAATAAAAGATAAAAACGTAACAACGTTTTATTGAATTAAAACGAATACTTTCAAACGTTATTAATTGCCAATTCTGAAGTAACTCCGTTTAAAGAATAGTTTGCTTACTACACTTTAAAAATAAATGGTACAGCAAATTAGAATTAATATAGACCTTTTTGAAACTTTGAGACATTAGTGACAATTCTAATATCTGTGTTAATTTAATTGCAGTTCATCTCTTACATATTGCAACAAGCAATTAAAATGTTTACATTAATTATGTGCTGTTTTTATAATACAAGCGAGTACTTTGAGGAAAAATTTCGAAATTTTTGGTTTTTAAAACGGCATTAAAAATTGGAAAATGCATATACGCTCTTAATTTTTAAATTCAAATGCATATAACTTTGGAGTCAGTCACGATTTGTAAACAATCCTTTCTTTGTTTAACATATACATTTGTAGTTAGTTCAATAAAAGAAAAAATGAGCAAATCGGGAAATATTTGGACCCGCTGTTATAAAAAAACTGGAGTTGGTGGGTAAAAATGTTGATAATTTAATTTTAAAATGCGAATATATCCTAAGCTATGAGAGATAGATAGGTTTTTTGTAGTGCTCGATGAGGAGATTCTATGTGTGTAAGTTTTTTGAAATCGGAACACAAACGAAGAAAGAGGATCGTTTTAAAAATTTATCATACCCGAGTCCTACTTTTGGAACCCCTGGCCGCACCTCTGGTAGACTCATACGGTCAAAATTCAAACCTTAAACTCGTCAACACTTCTTCTTTGCACATCTCAAATGTGCTAATTATTACGAGTTATGTATTTTGATAAAATATTAGGGGAGACTTGTATTATTTTTTCTGAATAAAATGAAAAGTTGTGGACAGAATTTAATTACTTAGAGCTTATTTTATTTGGAACTTCGTTTTCTAAATGTGTAATAAAAATTAAGATCGTATATGCATTTTTCAATTTTAAATGCCGTTTTAAAAGCTAAAAATTTCGAAATTTTTCTAAAAAATTATTTTTTTTTGCCACAAAAAAATTATATTTCTAAAACGACTGCGAAGATTATAAACATGTTAAGCTTTACTTGAAGGTAATTTCGTTGCGGAATTTCGTTTTTTTCAGTTTATTCAATAAACTAAACTGGTTTTGATTTACGCGAATATATGTTGTGCAACCTCCTCCATTTTCGTAATAACGGTATATCTCGAAAATACGAGCTAACCTAAAAAAAGTTAGCACCACTGAATTCAGCGTACCCAAATTAGTTTAAGCTGCTGGGTATTTTATTGAATAATTGAGCAAATTATAAACATTATTTGATAGTTCGCATAATAAAAAACTGTTTATTCGATCAAAACGAAACTCGAATAATTTACCACCCTAATGTTTACAGTCAAATAAAGTAGGAAATTTAATTTAAATTTGTATTAAAATCTGAGACTGATTTCGCCAATTTTTTTTTTTTTGTTCTCCATGTTGTTAATTCTTATTGTACATTGTTGCAATGTTACGCGTTGCAGCACTTGTTGTACAAATTTGAATATGTATGCTTCAGTGTATGTTTACCGTGAACGTGAATTTATTTGTATGTTTCTTATGTTGATGTTGTTCGTGTGCATTTTCTGTTTTCGTACTTTAACTGTCATTTTTTATTCTTCTTTTTCGTTCTGAGCTTTTGTTTAACTTTCATGTCCGTTGAATTTTATTTAACAACTAGATGTTGTGTATCTGTCAGTTGTTTGGTGTTTTGTTTAAATTTGAGCAGCAGCAAAAACGAAAGAAAAAGAAACATTGGAAACCAGTAGCAACATGAATATAAATATAAGAAAAATGCAAAATACTTGACATCTAAAAGATACACATACAAGAACAAACAAATTATTTAAATAAAAAGCAAACAAACAACTAAAAAAACACGCAAGAATTAAAACCACAAAGTAAGAAATGCAAACAAAGTTTATGTTTTATATCAAGAGCCTATATTCAAAAGAAGCCAACACGAATTTTGGACATAATGAAATTTTGATTCCAAATATCTTACTATAACGTTTTATCTACATCAGATACAAATCTATATATATAAAAATGAAATGGTCCATGTATGTAATGTCATCACGTGAGAACCGCTGTAGCTGATTTTTTTATTCGATTCGAAATTTTGAGGAGATGGTTTGTAAAGAAAAAGAATTCAAAAATTCCGGGTAAAACTGGAAATTTGTTTGAGTCCATTCAACTGTAATAAAAAAGCTCCCTAAAGTATGCAGTACATTTAGATATTTTATTTGCAAATAAATAAGAATAGGCAGGTGTATGTGGGTTGGAGAAACTTGAAGAACTAACATTAGTAAATGCTACCGGGCGAAGCCGGGCGGTAGCTCTTATTTACTTTTATTTTAAACTAGTTTAAAATAAAAGTAAATTGTATGCTTATTATTGTTATTGCTATGTTAAAGTATATTTTTTCAGGGAAAATAAATATACATATAATACAAATTTGCTAAAAAGGTAGAAAATGTGTTAGATTTCCCTTTGAACAAAATATGCCATCTCTAAACATATGAATTAGTAAGATTTTATAAAATATATTTTTGAATTTACTTTGTCTATTTGAACAATATTACTTAAATTACACAAACAGTTTTTACTCTCTTAAAAAGTACTTCTTTAAGTTGTTACTTTTTGAATATAAGCCCTCGATATGTAGGTATGTATATTTTGAAATCAATACTATTTATTGCCTACTTTTCAATACTTCTACACTTTTTATAATGTCATCGATATCTTGGGAACACACATTCTTTAACTTATGATATACATTATACAATACATACACAAAAATGCATCGTGTATCTATGTACATTAGAGTGGCCCATTACTGTTTGAAAAAGGATTTCATCCGGAATATTTAAAACAAAAATTCAATATCCTACTGAAATACGGTGTTAAACTTTTATAAATTAAAAAATACGTGTTTGGTTCTTCTTTTAATGATTTCTTCTTAGATCATCAAAATATGTATAGGTTCCTGTACAATATTGACCATGATATTGCATATGATATCTCCTTCCAAACTTTCTGGATTATTGAAATATCTCATGGAAATTATATACATTTGGATCACTCTAATGTAAATAACATTTGTGTATTTGATTATGAAGACATCCCCAGTTAGTGAAACCCATTTACATGATTTAATTGACTTCCAAGTAGGCATACATCAAAGCGTTTTGTAACTTCAATGTTGGAAATTGCTATTTAAAAGGTTTCAGTTGTCGATTCGTTTGATCTGCTTCCATCGAGCATTTCATTGTTGTGTGGTTGAAATCATTATTATTCTTTCATGGAATTATAGAATTAAAATTCAGTGTTAAATCTTTTTCATACAATTACTCTCACATACTTATGTAGGTATTAAAGAGGTGAACAACATACTGAAAAATTAATGAATTGTCTTGATAACTTAAGAGTTGAGTTTTTTATAATACATTTTACATTACATTGTGCTACCGTGAAAACGTACACCAAATGACATATATAGTAGAGGTTATGGAATTGGCTGAGTACTTTACAAATAGTATAATTTATTTTTTTTGTATATGTTTATTATAATATTATTCCTGCCTTTAATTTCTGGGCCTTTCAATATATAATTAAATCTTAAAACTAAACAATTATTATTCTCTGTGGAGTGGATTATTGTTCTCTCATATTTGGAAAATTAGATGTGTGGTAAATCAGCTCTACTCATCATTGAGCTGTCTTGAGTTACTGTAAGTAGCCTTGCGAGCGGGTTCGGATGATGATGTAATTTTGATAAATAAGCTTCACAAGTTTTTCTGAACTCATCTTTGAACAAGGTTACATCTAAGTCTCTGTGGATGTTCTCGTTTCTTATGTACCATGGAGCTCCTGTCATGGTTCTAAGAATTTTGGATAGTGCCCTCTGTATAAGATCTATACTGGTATTCCTTGCTGTTCCCCATAATTGGATTCCGTATGTCGAAATTGGTTTTAAGACTGTCTTATACAGGATGACTTTGCAGTTAAGGCTTAATTTCGATTGGTGGTGGATTAGCCAGTGTAAATTAGAAGCTTTTAGTGGAGCCGCTTGGCTTCTATGCACAGTGGGAGAAAACCCTAATTTAGTGGAACTAAATTCGTATCTTCTAAACGCTTGGCCAAATTAATTTCATGTATATGGAAATATTGCAGGCAAGGAGGTAAGCTAATAAAGTAATGCAAAATGGGTACTGCTACTTCAGTAGAATGAGCGGGAGAGGCTGCTAAACTACACTACCTCGGAAGAAATTCTATACTATTTTCAATTGTAAGAAATTATTTTAATATATCTTTAAAAAAATTTAAATTATATAAGTAATTTTATTTATAGCAAGTAACTATTTAAATCTATAGATTTTGGACATTTACCCTATTGCCGGCATAGGTCGAACTATTCATATAAAATTAAACTTTTTTTACTTTTATTAATAAGTTTATTTTTAAAAACGAATAACAATTATTAGCTATGAAATGATTTTATTTCATTATTATAAATAATTTAGTTATAATTAAACAATGAAATAAAGAATAATTAAGCTAACTAACACTTGTTACAATTTTGTGAATTTTTATTATGAGATTTTTAAAATTTATTTAAATTAGTCGACTTCAGAGTCTGATGAATCACTAGGAAGTAATGGATCCAACAAAAGTTGCCTAACATCTTTCGATAACTGTTCCACTTTTTATAGCTTGCAGATGAAACTAGAGATGCTAATCGGGACTGATTTTTGAAAATCCCGGGGTTCGGGATATGGTAAAGAATTTCGGGAAATCTAAAATCCCGAAAATTATAAGAAAGAAACGTACATAATTATGTCTTTACAATTGAAAGAAAATTTTTTATTTAGCAATTAATTTTTATTAGACACCAAAAAGCTTAAAATACTTGCATGAGTACATTATATAAGAACAAATAACAATAAAGTATGTACATTACGGTGGGTCGATTTTTTTGACGAAAAAAAAACCAAGAAACGATAGGTCTAAAATCAAATCCTATTTTGCGCATTTCGTCTTTTATCCAATGCTATTTCAGTATTTTTTTATTGGATAAAAGGCGAAATACTCAAATGTTATATTTTTAATCTAAATAAAGCACTACCATATTTAAAAGGACTCATAATTTTAAGGCAAATTTGGTATATGGGCATTTGTTTTTAGCAACTTGTAAGTAGTTAGAATTACATAAATTTCATTTTTATATAATGTAATTACAAATAACACTTCTTATATACAATCTTAAACAAATAAGGAATAAATTTAGTACGAGATTTTACATCGTCCCAACGATAATAATTTCTTAAAAAAATTATATAAATTCACCTCGTACTTTTTCGCAGCTAAATTTTTTACCATATGTAGTCTGTAATATGGCCTTGATATTGGTAAACAAATTAGGACTGCATCTCACAGCATTAGTAACTGGCAACCTTCCGAAAATTCAAAAAGTAAAAAAATAAAATTCTATAAGAATATGGCCATTGGTTATCACAAATAGCGGAAAATATATTTTTATTTTTCTGATTTACCAAGCCTCATATTCCATCTACATAAAAATGAGTAAAAATACAACTTAAAGAAAACCTTGTACTATCCAGCTTAATAACAACTTTGAAACCAATTCTTCATAAAAAAAATGTCTGAAATATTTTTCTACATTTAAATAGTTGTCAATACCAAACCACTGAAGTTATTAATAAATGTTAAATATTTTTAAGTACAGCAACAACTATAGATTGAAACTACATAACAATAAATCAAATATGCGAAAGTTTTTTTTTTATTTTGCGCCACTAAATTGTTGATTTCTCCCACAGTGCTATGTGCCGACGCCAAGTAAGACGTCTATCTAAAGGAATGCCAAGGTATGTAACGTGGTCAGATTGTGAGATGTTCACACTGTTTAGTGTCACTGGTGGACAATTTCCTCTCCTAAGTGAAAACGTTATGTACTTGCTTTTCATTTCGTTCACTTGTATTCTCCAATTTTTTAACCACGTCTCCACGTGCTTGAGATAATTATCAAGGTTTCTAGATGCTACATTTATGGTTAATTCTTCGGACTCGGTACACCAGCATTGATCGCATAGTCGCTTGTCACATAATCGCCGCATTTTATCCTAAACAAGCGATCCTATAGGTAAGACTCTAGGATTTTGTGAGTACTAAAAGGCAGTAGGCATTTAATCTTGTGTAATAGACCTTTATGCCATACCTTGTCAAAAGCCTGGGCAACATCTAGAAATATTTCCGAACAGTACTTTTTTAGTTCGAAAGATTCGAATTGATGATCTTGGATAATGTTATGACTATTTAAGAATGTTAACATTTTCCCTTGGATTATTCTCTCAAATAGTTTACACAAGCAAAGCAATAAGCTAATAGGTCCGTAGGATGATGCCAATGTCAAATCCATTCCTGGCTTGGGTATCATTATAATTTGGGAGATTTTCCAATCATTCGGAAATACTCCTAGTGACAAGATCGCATTGAATAATACTGTTTTTTTTCATATTTTATTTATTGTATCTTCACAAAATAATGTGAACTATCAATAATTTGTTCAAATCTTTTGACGTTTGACGAAAAATTATGTTTAATTTATAGATCCGATCATCAGCACAGGTCTGCTGGATTCCTTCTTCTTAGTCGGATGTAGCCATTACTTCTCATTAATGTTCGTGCAAGTGGGTTAGGGTGAACTTCTAACTTTTTCAAATATGACTCCGCTGGTTTTTTTATTTCATTTTTCACCGGGGAGACACCTAGGTCCTTATGAATGTTAATATTTCTCACATACCAAGGCGTTATCATTCTTAATATTTTTTTTGGAATCTTTGAATTTTTTAAATATTAGAAGCTGAGGCCGTGCCCCATAATTGAATTCCATAGCACCATATGTGTTTTATTATTGAGCTGAACAGCAAAAGTTTGCAATCTAAACTCAATCTCGAGTTTTTACCAATTAGCCAGTAAATTTGTAGTAATTTTAACTTCATTTGAGTCAATTTCGTATCTATATGCTTTTTTCAGGTAAGTCTTCGGTCTAGATGCAAACCTATTTAACTTCAGTTTGTTGAGGTATGATTATTTATTAGTGAATAATACTGTGGAGATTTTCTTAGTTTAAGATTGTCCTTTATGATCCTCTGAACATCTTCTATACTAGCATTGATTAGTTCGGAACCTGTTCCTATCCGAACAGGTAAATCCCCCAATACAAAATTATTTGATGGGGGGTTTGGTTGGAACACATTACTTAAGTGTTCAGCGAAAACTACGGCTTTATACTTTGCACTACGTTCCCAGGAACCATCAGATTTTCTTATCGGACTTTGACCCGATAAGATTATAATTATTTTAAATTAAATTTAAATGCTACTACATAGAAAAAATACCAAATCTAAATATTGTTCCTTTCCCATGTATAAGAGGGACCGAACATTTGGTCTCATTTAAAGACCATGCATCAATTAGGTTCTGTACTGCAAACACATATTTTTTATATTTCCACGGATGCCCTCATGTTCTGAAAGTCAGGAATGATGTCGTACATAGTACTTTTTTAGGATTGTTCCGTAACCAATTCAGTCTTGGTTCAGTCGTGTCTGACTCTATGAGCTGACTTAAAGGAGAGTTGTATCCTGCAAGTATTGAAACCCGTGGAACTATTAATAACATGACATATCAGTCTCTGTACGCTGTTCTGAATGATGAGGTGTATTTTCATTTCATTTTATATTCTGATTTTCAATACTAAAATTCTCATTAATATATCTTCGAGAAAAGTAAAGTAACATACGAATATTAAATGTGATTTATTTATAAGTTTGTCAATAAAACACTTAAAATAGAATTTAATAGTCGGAATGCTTAGTATGGCATTTGCTATTTAAAGATTTTTTACTTTTTTATTTATTTATTGAATCCGCCTTATTTCCTTAGGCCTAATAGCACTGGGCAGCAAGAAAAACCAGCCTCAACAATTCCAATGAGAAATGAAAGTAGACCATTAAGTTAACAGAACTGCCAAAGGGTTTTGAAAAGTTAGCTCGAATTTAATTTTTATGGCCTCTTGAAGTTGGGCAATTTTTGATAATTTTTTACACAATGAGTCAGACGAGCAAATTTTTTCAGTAACAAGTATTCAAATCTCATAATTAAAATTAAAACAAATTGCACTCTAACGAGTGCATTGATGGACAAATGGGCCTAATCTCTGTGTTTGGCTCTGTGGGAGAAGTCCAACAAGATAATTTTATACATTTTTCACCGCGTAGTCATTAGCTAGTCCATTCGGAAGGTACAATTTTCGATAAATTTCACATAACTTAAAAGAAAAAATCCAGAGGTGTAGAGGTAGATATCACAAGATATAGGCATCCAGTTGGCAGGTCCGGAACGCGACATTAATTGCTTAGCTCGGAAGGTCGGTGATGTACACCATATGTTTCTAGAATTTAACCTCCTATTTCCTATTTCATTCCCTCTGGATCCGCGCTGATTCTGGGTCCTCATTCTGGTGCCCAATATTTTAATACTATATCAATGATTTAAAAATGAAGCGATAATCAAAATCAAATCTGAAGGATTTTCTTTAAAATATTTGTGTACCACTACTTTCTTCTCTTTAGCCTTCCTTAGAACATTTATGGAATATTAATATTTATATAAATGATTCATCATTTCTTTCCTTGATTCTAATAAAATATCACATGCTTAGTTTTATGACTAATTCTTTGTGCCACTCGTAGTCGTAACAATGATGAATGTTTGATTTTGTAGCAGTCTGTTTAAGTAGTCGTAATATAAATAAATTGTAAAATACATATTTCCCTGCAAACCTTGTACTTCATTATGCATCGCACGATTAATTTCATATGGGCGCTATTAAGAAATAAAATAAAACTCTAGAAAAGGAAGAATTAAAAAGCAACACCAGCCGCTTAAGATTTAAGAAGTTTGTACTGAACATACATAGATACATATGTATGTTAATGTATTTGCTGTACAATATATAAATACAATAATAAAAACAATTTAACATGTGCATGCATGTAATGTCACATTTTTCATAACAATGTTGCCGTGAATTGCCATTTGATTGTGAATCCATAAGTGAGTGAGTGAGGTTGGTCTTTAATAAAATGCAACACATGCAACAAACAACACACATGCCACCAAGCTGTACAATTGCCGAATGCATTTAATAATAGTGAAACATAAATTTAAAATATGTCACATGAGGCAAACACTACAAATTAACCAAGAACTATGCATGAGAGAAGTGCAACAAAGAACCGAATACAAATATGCAAAGAAACTAAATAATAAAAAATAAATATCCATATAGATACGCACATATGTACATACAACTGAATGCGTATTGTTGAAAACATTTTGTGAGGTTACAAATACAGCACCATAAATCAGTTAACAAGTCATAATAATTGCTACTTTATGCGTAATTACAAGAAGATCATGCCATGCTACTGTCAGTGTATTTTATATACTTTGCTCAGATCTTTAAAAGAATTCCCTAATTAACACCGACAAACAATTATAAACTGACATGTTTTATGGTGAAATCTAAATACGCGAAACAAGTGAATGCTCCAAAGCATTGCTCTCTTATGTGTTTCTTACTTTACATTCTCAAGAATCACTGGCTTTTTAATTTCTCTTTCGTTCTCTGAACTTTCCAATGTACATACATATCTTCCAAAACTTTTGTTGCGCCAAATTAAAAGACCCCTTTCAATTTTTAAATATAAATTTTGATTTGTACATATCCATAGATTATCTGCAGGCAAATTTTATTCGCTTTGATAGTAAACGATTTTGGATATTTGTATATTGCGTTTCTCATTGATCTTGCATCTGAGACATTTAAATCAGACCCTTATCTAGTCAGCTCGTATGCCTGGTCGCTACCGTTGTGGGACCTATGCGCATAGACCCAAACTAGAGTGATGTCAGATAGACGAGCTAGCATTTACAGTTCTTCTTAAAGTGTTACCACTAATGTACATTTCGCTTAAAATTGTATATGTCTCCCAGATTGTTTACTTCTCAACCTGAAATACGCTGGCTTTGAAAGAATTTTAACCAACGTTCAACTCCATAATTCATCTTGGAATCATTAGTGTAAACTTTTAAGTCATATCCATTAATCTGTTAACCCCTTCGGAAGAAATAATCAAAGTTCGCGTTACGTAGTCGTATGTTTTGTTAAGGAGAGAGGGTAGTAGGTTCTGTATCCTTGCATGTTCATACTTCTGGATCTTATATAACCTTACTGCACTGCGGGAAAAATAGCCATGTAATATCGATGTATGAAAAGTACATGACTTATGTCAATATTTAGCTTGGTATCTGATATTTGTGGTAAATATAACCAGTTCTGTTTTACAGTGTTTCATATCAGCCTACTTTCTGTGGCCCAAGACATGGGTCATGATATTGCTAATCACTTTCAGAAACATAACTGGATTATATCGTTCGTCATAGCCAACAGCTAACTCTCAATTTCAGCATGGTTACTATCCAATTGTCGACGTAGTTATACTTCTATAGCTCTTTGAATTGTGATATTGGTGAAATTGTTGAAAGCAACTTCTATGTATATCCAGGAAAGAGTGTATTGTTTAAATTCTAGTGATGTTTGTCTCCGTTGAGCGAATCTTTAGGTAGGTTAGTCCTGAAGGATCTTTCAAATCATCTCTTATATATTAGTAGACTCTTCGACTCAAGTTTTCCAAGGTTTTCAATAAGAACGTTTACCCTTCTCCAACCAAGCGGTACATAACTAGTTGAGAAAGATTCAGAGTTTTTCCAATATATTTTATAGAGCCAAGGTACTGGTGAATTGTATGGAGATAAACTATCAGCCCATGAAATTTTATCCTGGTAGATTATGTTTTCATCGATTTCAAAGAGTGACTCTCTGTGGATTGAATCTGGGAAATGAGTATTAAGTAGAATATTGAGAGATTCGATGAAAATTCAGATTAGGAGTCATCCATCCTTTCAACATATGTATATCGGATTGGAGTAACCCCTGATAGAATTTTCTCGGCCTTTTTTATTTGCCTCATCACTTCCTGTAACACTTATCTTAATGATACAGTGATACACAAAAACATCCAAGCGGTTTATTTACCCTGTATCACAAGTGTATCTCAACAGAATCGTTAAAGTTTCTCCTTGTGAATGTCGCTGGAGCGTTTGACATCTCATGGACATTTTTTTTTGAGATGTCAAACGCTCCTGCGACATCTTATTGCGTTCTGGGAGTTTTATTTGCGACATTCTTGGCGATCTTTTCCAGAATGAGAAAACATTTAAGAATGTCTCTCTGATTTTGTTTTCTACCTCTCTTAGCTTTCGATTGGTCTTCAGACTTGACTGCCAATTTTGGTAAGTAGGTGTGGTTATATATGAGGTTTGGGGGGTACCGCTACTTTCACGTTCACTACCAGATAGGTAGGCTACAGTCTCCTGACTGGAGGAGACTAGTTTCTCAACTAAACTGTTTTTAATTGGAGAACTGTTAGAATTGCTTGGTAATTCATGCTGGGTTTATTCCTTGATCCATATCAAGTTATTAACGCTCACTTATCATTAAATATTTTAATTGATATTTAACTTTCTAACTTGTTTATAATTATCATTTGAGAGTGAATAAATTATCATCAACAACTAGGGAAATGTAGTTTATTAAATTATATATTTTGCTGTTTTCTGATTATTCCAGTTTAATTATTTTGTGAATGAATAAATTCTTCAATAATCTGTTTTTTGGCACACAACAGTTAGCATTTATTTCCTTTTAAATTTATTGAAATACATATTCATGTATTATTAGGTAAATGTGTATGAGTTTTGCTTTTTTATA